>NC_052360.1:25989497-26192592 GCF_009727055.1 Benincasa hispida
AAAAAAAAAAAAAAAAAAAAAAAAAAAAACACCCAAGTAAATATCTAAAACTTAACCTTGTTTCGATATTTCTTAAATAGAATCTGGTTAAGTAAATAGTTTCATCAATTACATTATGAATAGGTAAAATTAAGGTCCATTTAATAATTATTTTGTTTTTTTGTTTTTATTTTTGAAAATTAAGCCTAATGGACACTACTTCCACCTCCAAAATTCTTTTTTTGTTATCTACCTTTCACCAATGGTTTTAAAAAATCAAGTCAAAATTTGAGAACTTAAAAAATAGCTTTCCAAATTTTGTTTTATTTTTGAAAATTTGGCTAAAAAATTCAACTATTGTACTTGACAAAATATGCAAATTATTATAAGTAATGTAGATGAAATAAACTTAATTTTGGAAAATATAAAACTAAAAACTAAATGGTTAGAAACGGGATCTAAGTGTCTATTTTGAAATTTTAAGTACCAAAGAGACATCAACCTCAAGCCCCCAAAAGTATAATTTTTCCCCCAAATATATTTATAATTAATGGAAATCATTTTTGAATGAAGAGCAAACAAAAATATGTGTAACTAAATCACTCTTTAGACTCTGTAACATATAAAATTATTTATATGATAAGAACTTACAGTAAAATTATTTATAAACTTAAAAAATTAAGAAAAATTAAATGATTATCAAATAGAATTTTAAAAAGTCACTTTAGCTTGTCTTATTAATAATTACACTGAATTATGATTTATGTCTATTTGATCTTTATATATTCTTGAGTTTAAAAATTTAGTCCTTGATATCTTCAATTTTTTTTAAGTCGACGAATCTACTAGGATATGAAATAAAAAATTTGAAGTCCACCAAACATAAATTCAATTTTAAAAAAAAAAACATAAAATCAAATTTATGTCTGGTGAACCAATAAAAATTTCATAACCTATTAAAACAAATTTAAAAGTTGAAGGCCTAATTAGACACTTTCTAAATTTTAGTGACCAAATAGATACATACTTTAAAATTCAAAGACTATATTATAATTTGACTTAATAATTTATGTTTGGAGTCGTACATATAATCTAATATTGGTAGCCAAATTTAAGATTAAAAGTAATAACTACTATCCAATTACGAAAATTCTAAGTTCACGTCCAGTGGAATTGGATAACATGTGTTGGTCCTAAGGTCAAAATGTTGATGTCAACATAAATGTCGAGTGTCTCAACAATTTTACAAAAACGTCGATGGAAATATTGAAAAAAATGTCGATCTCAAATGGATATTTGTGGAAAAGTTATAAAACAAAAAAAAAAAAAACATATATTTAAATTAGTAAATAAATCTTTTATATCTTTTTAAACAATTAACATGTTTATTATTATATTTCTTTACATTAATGTTATTATGTGCTTATTTATACATTTTCTTACGACTTATTGAAAATGTTGACATGTCAATGGAAATTTTAGTACCATAGTTGGCCCAAGGGTAAAGAAAAAATGTTACTATTAAAGAGAGCATAACTCAAGGACATCTATATATGTGTTAGTGATCATGAAGTATTTGTGGTAATCTTCCTAGTTTTTTTTAATTTTAATGTAGGTGTTTAAAGGGTAAAACTCTTTCAAAGGCATTTCGTTATTGTGAAATTTGAATATTTTGTTTGAAAATGTGTTTTGTCTTTTTTTTTTTTTTTCACAAAATAAAAAATAAAAAAGATTGGGGTTAGCTATTTTTCCCAAAAGCAAATAAATGTTTCTTATATGGGCTTTTGTTGGGCTTAACTCGATCCAATTCCAAACAAACACCATAGTGGGCCTCGCCCCATTAACCAACGTTGTCATTATTTGACATTAACTCATTAATTTTCATTGTTCTTTTCTTTCTTTTCCCTTTGAAAATAAAGAAAAATTCAATGACACATCGCTTTAAGTATGTCATCAGTGGGGCTACAACTGCAAAATTGAATTATAATTTTGATCATTATGCTATTACAAGTTTTCTAATCATGGTTATACCTTAATTAAACTTTATTAGACAATCTCTAAAACTTAATAGAAATCCGAATGTGTGACATTAATTTCAAATATATGCAAAGAGCTTCATGACGTGAAATATTCTATAAATGATGCCGGACTTTATACTAACACGAACTTCATGACGTGAAATCTTCCATTTTGCTTGTCAAATTAAATTGTTAGGTCTTAAACATTTAATCTATAGAAAAAGACACTTAATGTCTGATTATTTGAATTGAGTAATGAATAAGTTAAACACAATTAATTCTTAATGTTAAAGTTGTTTGGAAAGAGCTAAAAAAGCAAAGAAAGCACAAAAACAAAACAAAACAAAATTTTCTCCCAAATGGGCATTTTGGGTTTCCTTGTAACATTTTGCTTCTTAGTGCTTTGTTTTCCTTTTCTTCTTGGATAGGGATTGGTTGGAAGGACATCTTTCAAAAATGCCAAAAATTGAATAAAACTTTCATATAAATCAATTTCATTGATTTTGACTAACTTTGAACAATATGAAAATCCATCTAGTGGGAAAAAATGGCTTTAATCAATTTGAATTATTAAAAAAAAAGTCTTCAAAGTAGACCAATTGAAATTAACTTAATTGTTATTATTGGCCGATGTATGGTTATTATCAATTTGGAGGCGTTTGGTTTGCAAATTGATTGGTGATATTGAATTTTATAATACTAATTTTATTCTCCATTTGTGTTAATTATACAAATTTCCTTTTTTTTTTTTTTTTCCCTTTCAATATACTAAACACTACACACCATATTCTCCATGACTATTCAAATTGCTAATTCTAGATGTGTAAGGACTAAAGAGTGAGGTGATATAAATATTAAATTTTAGGGAAAACATCGATTTATAGCCCTAAATTTTAGGATTATATCAATTAGAACTCTGGAACTAATCATTCTATCTATTCAAATCTTAAATTTTCATAAGTGGAACAATTTATTCATCCAAATCTTTTTTGACCGATATCGTATAAAACTTATAATTTGAATCAATTAAACTCCTAAATTTTCTTAAGTCAATCAATTTAGACCCTTCATTATCATAACTTTTGAGAATCATCCATGCACTAATTCTTAAACATTTGTAAACTTTTTCAAATGTCAATTCAACAGAATGGACAAATAGAGTTCGTGTTAAAATTTTTTAAACATAATTAAGACTAAGAGTCTAAATTGTTTCATTTAGGAAAATTTTGGGATTTAATTGATATAACTATAACTTTTATAAAATATTTTACCAAACACATCGTAATGGAGGGTGTAAATTTGGTATATTTACAAAGTTCATGTTTAGATTAATATAATTATTAATTCAGGATTTAGGGGTATAACTTGATATTTTCTCTAAAAGTTATTCTAGTTCTAAAACTTCTAAAACATGATAGTTGTTACAAAAATTTAGCTATGTTTTATTTAGGTTGCATTATACAAAATACTTTCAAACTTTGAAGTAGGTTACAACTATGTTTTCTATTTTGAAAAGTTTTTTTTTTTGTTTTTGAATTTTGTATTTTGTTTAAATTACAAAATATCTTTTTTTTTTCACCAAAAGAAAGCATAGAATCTGACGTGTGGCATCTATTGCATACATATTAGAAGACGTATGTAGTATTCTTTACGATTTGATAGAAGATTAAGATTACTATTGTCATTTGTTTCATTAAAATCGATAATCAATACATATTTATCACGTTAATTAATGTGAATCGGTGTTGTAAATGATGTCACATATGTCTTTTTTTAGACATTAGTTGTTGAATCAATATCAGCCATATTCCAAATTTAAGAGTGAAAATAAAACATTTTAGAATCGAATGAGATGAGCATATTTGAAACCTATCCTAAAGTTTAGGGATATTTAACCTTTTTTTTTAAAATTCAATAATATGAGGTGTAAAGTTTGAATCTATGATAGTTTTGGTCAAATGTCTTAATCAATTGATTTTTTCTAGTTATCAATCATTCGACGTTGAGATCTGGTGTCACAAACCAACCTTCTCTGAGATAGGAGGAATTGAGTTATTATCTAGGTTGAAGGGTTGTTTGGACACTGAGTATATAAAGTTTATATGTTTATATTTGGGGTGCATAATTATTTTGTTTGAGTTTGTATTTGTGGTGCTGAGTTGAATTCTGAAATCAAGAGTATTTGGTGCAGTTTTTTGTGACCTAAATAATTTCCTTTTCTAGTGATTTTTTTTTGGAATATTTCTATTAAATGATTCTACATTTTTTTTTTTAAAAAAAAAGTGTGGATTACTTTTTATTTTTTTTTTCTAGAAGTACACATGTATTGTTGGAAATTTTAAAAGAAAAGATTTAGGATTTACTTTTAGAGCATGCCTTTCAATTTTTATTTTATTAACTTTTTGTTTATAACCCTTCGATTTCACACATATTTTTACCAAAATTTTAATACTCAGTTGAGATTTCAACTTAAAACCTTCACATATATTTTACAATTTTACATGTAACCATTGTATTTGAGGTAGACAAAATACTTTTGTTTCATATAAACAACAAAATTACAATATACTTTCACATTAGTGTGAAATGTAGGAGAGTAATATGCACAAAAAAAGTATTATAAAAGGGTTTAAGGGTTTTTATGGCATCTTATGCCAAATTGTAGGTTTCTATATTTGCATGCATGTTGATGTTGGGTATTCGATCAAAGTTTCACATTGGCTAGATAAGATAAATCATGGGTATATAAGTGAAAACTACTATCAGCAATGGTATAAGACCTTTTGGATGAAATTGAGGGTACAACCATGAGAGTTTATGCTCGAAGTGGATAATATTGTACTATTATAGAGATATTTGGAGGTCTGTCTTTTTTTACAAATGATATCAGAGTGACAATAGGGTCCTCTCTTAGCCATGTTAGGTAGAATCCTCAGGTGCCCAACAAAGTAGAAAGCCTTAGAAGATGCAGTATTGGTGGTATCCATACATGGTTAGCACCGAAGGTGGTAGTCTGTGGAGTTGGACACTGAAGGTGGTTTCTGGAGATGATTGTTGGAGGTGATCTTCATCGAAGGTGGTTGTCGAAGCATGGGAGTGGGCAATAGTTGCTAATGATTGTTGTAGTCAAAGTTGGGCATCAAAGATCATCACCGGAAGTGGTTGTTGGAGGTGGTCTTCGGAGCGTGTGGCCGAAGTTAGTCATCGACGGTGGTTGGTGGGTGGAGTTATTGGAAACATTGGAGAGAGGGAGAGGGGAAGAGGTGAAGATAGAGTTCCTCAATAAATGTGCAAACTTCAATAATAAACATTGTAGAAGTTGGAGTTGAGTTATTTTTCACCAACTTCACACTAACTTCACAAGTTGGTGGATCAAACATTGAGTTGAGCTTTTATCTCAACTCAACTCATATCAATGCCCAAAACGCTCCTTTATGGTTTTCTTACCTTTGATAATTATAGGGATGAGGATTGAATAATCGACTTTTGAAATGATAATTAACATCTTATTTATTGTGCTATGCTTAGATTGACAACCGGATTTATGTTCATGCCAAATATAGGTAAATAATTTATATATCCAAGTAATTATGTTATGGGAGTACATAGGATACGCAGGGATGGGTTGAGGGATTTCTTGGACCAATATGAAAATTCGAATTGGTTGGGTTGGCTACTCGAAAGACTTGAATAGGGGTCTCCAATCGACCCTTAAAATTCACGTTGGGTTGTTGAGTTATTATTATTATTTTATTAATTTAAAATACTTAAATTTATCTATAACTTATGACTAATAACTAAAATCTCATAAAATTCAAATGTTAAATACCAAATATCAGTGTTATATATAACAAAATTTAAGTAAAGATAAATATCGTAACAATTCTAAAAAGACATTAACAGTTCAACCTAAAGTTAAAACCCTGGAAAATTAAAACTTATAATATATATGTAATACAAGTTGGGTTGGATCAACTTGAAAAAAATTCTATTCAACCTAACACCCAACCCAGCCTTACAAAATAGAATAAAAATAATACAACCTTACTCTTACAACTACATTGCCAATATGAACATAACTCTATTGGTATAAATTTATACTATCGACTTTGAGATCAGAGATTCGATCTTCCACCTCACATAATGTTAAAAAAAACATCTACTTACCATAACATTTGATAACTAAGTGTGGTTATCTTTTAACTCTTTAACTTTTGACTTCTGAGAAATTAACTTTCTACATTTTAGACATTCTAACTAATTAACTGTCAAGATAAGCATAACTTAATTGACATAGTATTTGTACTATTAACATCGAGAACAGAGGTTCAATTCTCTTACTCATGTATTTAATCTAATGCCTTTACCCAAAAAAAAAAAAAAAAAAAAAAAACTAATTACCTCAAAATGAACATCAATTTAAGATCTATATCTACAACCTCTCATTCAATTATTTTTTAAATAATTGATAAAGAGAAACATTAATACCTAGCAATTTGTCCTATATTTTAAACCCAACTCTCAAATAACACTTTTTGTTTTCGAAACAAATAATATTTTTTTTAATATATAAAAATATCTGGATCCCTGAGACATCTATATTTAATTCCGTTTAACAATTTTATATTGAAAACTCATTTTATTTACAATTAAAAAAATATATATACAAGCATCTCATTTTTTATAACAATCTTATCCACGTGGCAATAAAGCTTATCTTTTTTTAGGTCTAATGGACTTTTTAGTGAGGTACATCTATCCCACCTAATTGTCCAAATATAATTTTAGTTTGTCATGTAACAAATTCCTATTTATTTATTTATTAATATTTTGTTAGTATTGCTCTCTAAATTTAATTACAAAGGAAGGTTTTGCAACAACCAAGGAATAAGGCTTTTTACTTAATAAGCTTTCACATTGGCCGTCAAGCTTTTGTTCACACATGTTCTTCACTTGGATTCTAAATATTCACTGCATTTAATTATAAACAAAAATTACACAAAATCAACAAAATTAAACATTCAAAGAGTAATAATAAATAAACAAAGTAAAAAAAAAATACAAAATAACTCTATATTATTAAACACCATAGAATGTGCAAATTTTACAGCTAAATTAAAAAAAAAAAAAAAAAAAAAAAAAAAAAAATCCGTGAGGATTCTTCAAAAAGAAAAAAGGGGCAGAAAGGTAAAAAAAAAAAAAAAAAAAAAAAAGGCGCCCATGTCAAAACTTGCATAATATATGATAAGAAGACACCCCTAAAATTGTAAAAAAAAAAATGATATTCGGAAAAAGTTAAAAAAAAAAGCATCGGAATCATGAATGAAAAGATTCGAACACGTGGCAGGCTTAGAGCCGTGAGATCATCGAAGAGAGAACCAAGCAATAAGCTGGTCAGGGAGACGGAAGCGATGGCGGCGCGTGAGTGGAACGCGCTGGTCCTAGAAGAAAAGAGGAGTGCGGCAGAGAGGGCAGTTGAAGTTGAGATGGTGAAGCCAGCCCGTCAAGGCAGTCCTTTGTGGAAGAGGTGCGGCAGGGAGGCGGCGGACAGGGTGGCCGGCGGAGAGAGGGGAGAGGCAGACGACGCAATGGAGGCAGAAGTGGGCGTTGTCGAGGGAGAGAAGCGGTGGGAGAGGAGGCGATTAAGATGAAGGTGATGGGGGAGAGGGGAAATATCAGGGAGAGGAGACGGTCGTCGGCGGCGGGAGAATGCGGCGGAGAGGAAGGCGGAGCGGAGGAGGGAGAGGAAATTGGCGAGGAGAGAGAGGAAGAACGAGAGGGAGAGAGTGGTTAGGAGAAATCGTTGAGTTGGGTTTGTAAACCCATGTTTTTTGTTTTTTGAAAATGGTAAAGTGTTGTTGAGAAATTTGAGAGAAAGAGAGGATATAGAACGAGTTGGGGAAAAGGAATTGTGGCCATAATGTGAGAGAGAGAGAAAGAGATGTGTGTGGTTTTGTACCATTATTATCAACTGGTAGCTACATTTATCTTTTTTTTTTTTTTTTTTTTCAACAAATGGCGGATAAATCATAATTTCTTTTCGGTAAATTATAAATTCTCGAAAATCGAAGTACGTGAACGTGTGCTAGGACATTGGACCTGTGGTTTATTGAATTTTCTTTTATTTTTACTAAAAAATCAAAAAATATCTTTTTTTTTTTTTTTTTTTTTTTTTTTTTATCTTTTAAGTTTTGGATTTAATTTTTATTTGATATTATGATTTCAAAGTATTCATTTAAATTTCGTTGACTAATCATTTGATTTTTAGTTTTTTGTTTTTGAAAACTAAATTTATAGACACTATTTTTACTTTTAAATTTCTTTCTTTGTTATCTATTTTTTACGATTTAAAAAACTAAGTCAAATTTTAAAAATTTTAAAAAGTAGTTTTAAAAACTTGTCTTTGTTTTTAGAATTGGACTAAGAATTCAACAATTGTATTTAAGCAAATGTAAATTATGGTAAAAACTAAGAGGAAATAGGCTTAATTTTAAAAAACAAAAAATGAAATGATATCAAAGAGACCTTAATTCTTAAATTTTGAGTTTGGTTTCAATTTAGTCTCTAAGTTTCAAAATGTTACGGTTTTATTCTTGAGATTTGAGTTTTGTCCTTAATTTCAAGATTTTACATTTTCAACCTCAATTTTTCATTAAATACTCACTTTCATTCATGGACGTCAATTTCTATAGATTAATTAAAAATATTTATGAAGTGATTTTTTTTTAAAATAATGAAAAATAGCAAAACTTAATTAATCGTAATTCTTTTGATTATTCTTAATTTATTAACATAAATTAACACTCAAAATGAATAATGAGTATTTAGTGAAAAAAACAAGGTTAAAAATGTAAATATTGAAACATAGAAACCAAATTGAAACAAAACTCAAATGTAAAGATAAAATTGTAATATTTTAAAACTTATGAAATAAATTGAAACCAAACTCAAAACGTCAGGACTAAATATGTATTATTTTGAGACAAAATATAAACTAGACTTTTGAGACTAAATATAAACTAGACTTAAAATCTGGGGATTATTAAAAAAAAATTCAAAAAAAAAAAAAAACTGAACTTTTGAATCTGTCATACAAATTCCTGATATTTCAATTCTATATGAAGGAGGTGGTTCTTGAATGGTTAGTTTTGTGCCTACTATTAAAGTACTTAACAAATTTGATTTTTTTATATAAATAATTGATTTATTAGAGATAAATTCGAAATTGATGTCTAATGAAAAACTAATGGTGTGTTTGAAAGACACGTGAAATTTTAAAAAATTTAAAAATTCAAAGACTAAATTTGTGGTATTTATGGAACCAAACAAATATAAATCTCAAAGTTCATTTAAATTTAATCCATTTACTTATTTTTTATTTTGTTTTTAACATATTTTACCCTTCTTTTTAAATTCATCAAATCTAAAAGACATGGATTAAATTTTGTATCTTGTAGGTTTATGAATTTAATGTCGAATAGGACAATGATATATTAAACACAAAATTAGAAGTTTAATTATTTATTATATATAAATTATAAAAAGTTTGGAGACTCATTAGAGGGTCCAAATACTTATTACAAACTTTTTAGAGTATGGAAACCTCGATATTTAGAAGCTACACTATATAATTTAACTTAATTTATATGATTAAGTTCAAAGATTGTGATTTGAATTTTAGAGTGTTGAATAAGTTTTTAAAGTATTTGAATATTTTCTGTCTAACAGATGAGCGAACTTCATAAAATTATGTAAATTTAAGTTGTACTAAAATTTTGTTTTCCAAAAAAAAAAGAAAAAAAGTTGTACTAAAATGCTTTTAAATTTTAAGATAAGTATGAATTATGTCATTATTTAATTGTTTCATTTTGATTCTAATCTATAAAATTAAAATTTGTATTTTGTTTAGGATTGGCAAACTTCCCGCGGGCCTCGTCCCGTTGATTGGGGATGGGGTCAAATCGGGAACTTTTTTAAGATCTCCGCCGGAGAAGGGGCAGAGACGAAGAGAGTATTTCCGTCCCGATCCTAACCCCGATTAGATTTTAAAATAAAAATTTAATATATATATATATATATATGTTATTATGTTTTGTTCACGTTATTATGTTGTAAAAATAGAAGTTACAGTACATTGACATTTTAGTAGTGAGTTGTACCAAAAATCAAGTTTCTATTTGGTAATCAATTGGTTTTTTTATTTTTGAAACTAAGTCTATTTTCTCATAATTTCTAAAATGGTTTTCATTTTTCTTAGGTAAAAGAGTTGAGCTCTTAGTCAAATTTAAAAAACAAAACACAAGTTTTTAAAAATGAACTTTTTTAGTTTTCAAAATTTGATCTTGTTTTTTAAAATATTGAAAGAAAGTAGATAACAAAATAAAAAATTTAGAAGTAGAATGAGTATTTATATGTGTAATTTTCAAAAACTAAAAATAAAAAATTAAATAATTACAAGACATGACCTAAATGGTCACGTTCAAAATATCGTCAATTATAATAGGAAGGAAAATTTGGAGGGTTAGAGTTTTAGTTAACATCACATTGTTTAGAAAGGGGAAGGCTAGAAAAGTTACATAACAGTACAAATAAGAGAAAATGCATTTTTGGGCACCTAAGTTAGGTTGCATTTGGGTCTCTAAAGCCCTATTTGGTAACCATTTGATTTTTAAAAATTAAGTTTATAAATACCATTTCTATGCATTAGTTTCTATGCTTTGTTGTCTATATTTTAGGAGCATTTTCAAAATCCAAGTCACTTTTCAAAAACTAGTTTTGTTTTTGAAAATTTGCTAAGAATTCAAATGTTTACCTAGTAAATATGAGAACCATGAATATAAAATTCGGAGAAAACACACACAAATTTTAAAAACAAAAACAAATAATGAAATGATTAACAACCATGCCTAAATTTTCAAATTGTGTAAAGCCATTACACCGACAAAACTCGAAGGAAATGGAGTTAAAAGAGAGAAATTAAAGTGTGTATTGGTTAGTAATCTAAACATGAAAAATTGAAAAACGAGGAATTCAAAGGAAAATAAAATCGTATTTCACATTTTCATTATTCGTGGACATGTATTTGATAGTAAATTTAGAAATTGGATTTCAGTTTTAAAAGTAGTGGAAAATATATTAATTGTAAATTCAGCTCTCAGAATCCATTCGTGATAGATCATAAAAGTGCTATCTATTGCAATAAATAGGGTAATTACAATTGGTAGTACTTTAGAATTAAACATATAGCAATAGCTTTAAGGAATTGCAAATATAGCAAAATTTATTATTTATAAGATTCTATCAATGATATAGGCTATTACTAACAGGCTCTGAAAATCGAATTTAAATCTTGCTATATAATTACAAATTATTTTGCAATATATATTATATTTACTAATACTTTGAGCTTCACCGTTATATTTACAATTACCTTTCATTGTTATCAAGTGCTACCCATTTGCTTACCTATTCAGAAACCATTAGAAATAGTTATACTTACCAACTGAAAATTAATGTTGAATCTCTCAACGTTTAATAACTATTTTATCAATATATTTTTCTTATTAATTTGGTATATTTATAATATGTTATATTATGTTTACATCAAAGTTGGTATAATTTTTTAATGCAATTCTTCATTTTAGAATTTTATTTCAAAATCTAGATTAAAAAAATTATAAAAGGTAATCTTTTTTTTTAAAAAAAATTCACTATTTGAGTTTGAAATTCTAAGTTGCATAAATAGAATTTAAGCCCAAAATAATAGAATATGTAGTACAAGGATAAAATAATTGCATATATAGATCAAAAAATGGTAAAAGACTAAAAAACTCATGTTTAGCCACCATTTTTTTCGCTTCTTCTCGGTTTTCTCAAATTAAAAGTTATCACTGATAACCACTGATAGCTGCTATCAACTGCTATCACTGATAGCAGCTATCAGTGATGACCACTGATAGGTTCTATCAGCTGCTATCATTGATAGCTTCTATTAATTGCTATCGATGATAGTTGCTATTAGCGATAGCTTTCAATTTTAGAAAAATTAATACAATCTTGAAATATTAACTTTTAATTTGTTATCAATTATTATTAGCTATCATTGATTCACTTTCATCAATTGGAATCAACGTTGAAATATTACTACTTAAGGCTATCAGTGACTATCAATGATGGATTTATAAATAGTGATCAACTTTAAAAGAAGACCAACAACTTTGATTACATAGTAGTTATCACTAATAATCTTTTATCATGGCTATCACTGATAGCAGCTATCAGTCATTATCACTGATAGACTTTGATAAATTAGAATCAACCTTGAAATATTAACACTTAAGGCTATTAATGATAGATTTCTATAACTGGTTATCACCTTTGAAAGAAACTCGATATATAGATATCACTTAAGTTTTATCACCGATATCACTAACATCACTCATATTGCGGTTATCAGTGATAGCTTCTTTCACTGATAACATCACTAATAAGATGCTATCGACGATCTCACTGATATCATGCTATCAGTGATAGTTCTCTATCACTGATAACATGCTATCAGTGGTAGCTTCTATCATCGATAACATGCTATTAGTATTAGCTTCTATCATTGGAAACATGCTATTAGTAGTAGTTTCTATCAATCATAACCACTGAACACCTTTTTACCCCCTTTTTTGTCCTTTCCAAATATTTATAAGTCTCTTTTCTTTTTGATAATAGCTTCTATCACTGATAAATATTCTATTAGTGATAACTTCTAGGCATTCCACTTACATTTTAGTTCGAGATTCAACTTTATTAATTAAATTCACTAAGTTGGCTATCAATGATAAATTTCTACAAGTGGCTATTAACTACGAAAATATAATCAAAGATTAAGCTATCAAAGATAGAAAATATTAGTGGCTACCACTGATAGACTTTCATTTGCTATTTATATTTATTATTTGTTATAATAATCAAACTTGATGATTGGCTTGTTGGTGTCAAGTCACTTATGAATTGAATACTTTCAAGTTATGCGTATGGAACTTAGCCTCATAATTCTTGTGAAAAAAAGGGGAAGAAGAAAAAATTCAAATAAAGGAAAGAAAAATTTTAAAAATAAGTGAAAGAGAAGAAGCAAAAACTGAAGAAAAAGAAAGAAAATTAAATAGAAAAAAGGAAAAAAAATTTGGAAAAATGAAAGAAAAACTAAAAAAGAAAAAGAAAGAGAAAGAGAAAAGCAAAAAATCGGAGAAAGACAAGAAAATAAAATAATAAAAAAAAGATAAAGGAAGAAGAAAAATCGGAGAAATGGAAAAAAATAAAAATTAAAAAAAGAATAAGTAAGAGCTGAAGAAAGAAAGGAAAAAAAGAAGGAAATGAAGAAAATAAAAAAATAAAGAAAATAAGCAAAAATCGGATAAAAGAAAGAATAAAATTAAAAAAAAAATGAAGAATCAAAAACTAAGAAAGAAAATAAAATGAAAATAGGGAGGGAAGAAGCAAAAATAAAATAAAAAGACTAAAAAAAAGTTGTACAACAAAATAAGACAAGGGAGGGTGAAATTAGAAATTAAAAAAAAAATAATTTAAAGATTGAGTAGTCAACTCATCTATATTTATAAATATTTTTAAAATATAATATATTTTTAGATTTTTTTTCCATTTCTACCGTGCATTGCAAATATCCTTTAAAAAACAAATTTGTCAAACAGATATCCCTAAAATCTATTCAGCTCGATATTAACATATCGAATAGAATCCGAATTTCAGGACAAATAATCCCTAAAATTCTCCCTAAGAATATATTGGTAAGAAAAGAAATTGTGGAAAGCCATAATGTCTTTGTTTTGTCTTTACTCTCTTCTTTGTTTGTGTCTTAACCCTAATTTAAAATAAAATTTTAAAAAAATTCTTAGACATTCTTTTTTGTTTTTTATATACAATTAATTGCAAAGAGGACCCAATTCTTTTTTTTTTTTTTTTTTGTTTAGATTGTGTTTGGTTTAATTTTCTAAGTGTTTACTTTTAAAAATAAATTTGTTTAAAACAAATTGAAATACTTAAAAACCATTTAAAATAGTTTTTGAAACATTTTCAAAATATATTTTAAATTGATTTTATTAAAAAAAATTAAATAAAAATAAATTTTCTAAAAAAACATTTTTTTTAGTCAATTCAAATAAATCCTTATATACCCTCGGTGGATTTTGTTTTCCCTTCGATCAATATTTTATCCAAACTCTTTATATATGTATATATATTCATTTATTTATTTATAGAATTCCTTTTCATGTCACATTATCTCTATCTTCACTGTGAAAAAAAATTGTGGTATAAATTAATCATGAAATAACTTTGTCAAAATTTACAAAATTTAATGAAAAGTTA
The DNA here is from genome assembly GCF_009727055.1 of Benincasa hispida. Lineage (NCBI taxonomy): Eukaryota > Viridiplantae > Streptophyta > Magnoliopsida > Cucurbitales > Cucurbitaceae > Benincasa > Benincasa hispida. The sequence continues at coordinate 26,003,873 of NC_052360.1, forward strand.
GTTTACATATTACATTTTTTTTCTCGAAATTCTTGTTAATTTATACCATACGTTTGTTTATAATTTATCAAAATGACATGAAAATATTTTTTTAATGCATTAAACTTGAGGTTAAGATTAAAATATTTATAATAAATTTAAAGTGTAATTTGATGAAATTGAAAGCTGAAATTTATAATCGATAAAATTTAATAAATTTAGGGGTCAAATGTATTTATTTTTCATTATAATTATATTGGTTTTCTAATAATTTAGATTCCGTGTATGATTATTTTTTTTAACTATTACATTTGTCTAATACTAAAAAAATAAAAGAAGTTGATGTGACACATGATTTTTTTAAGTATTAGAAAAAAGTTTACACAAAGAGAAAATGGGTATAATTAAATATATACTATTTAGCCAAAATCTCATAGTTAGAAAAATTTATTGTTGTCGTATATAATATGATTGTCCGTAGATTAAAAAGTCTATATATTTCTTCTAGTTTAGTAGATTTGTCTGATCTCATACATTTAATAGTGCAACGCTATCAGCTATACTGTGACGATTTTCTTGAATATTTTTTCTCGATAGAGACATTCGAGAATCACGAACAAGGTTTTGACATCAAGAGGACCACGAAAACATGATCGAAGGACTTTGAGGGGACTAAATGTTCTTAGGAAGATAAAGATTTGCATGTGGTAGGCATGCTTAAATGCACTTCCAATATGTCTTAATCTCCACCAAAGGTGTCATCGTTGATTATACAACTTTTCCAAGCTGTGAACAAGAGAATGAAAACGAAATTCTTGAAATTTGGTGCTTGCAAGGAAATGAATATATATATAATATATATATATTATAAATATATAATATATATATATATATATTATATATAGGTAACTTATTTTAATTAAAAATATTTATTTATTTTTAACTTTGGAAGCAACACGTGTTAGGCACCTAAACTTTTTAGAGATCATGCAAAATCTTGTTGAGCGTCGTTCTACGAGAATTCTTGATTAGTAAATGCTCACAATTATTATCATTCAATGCATAAAAAAAATTTCAACCCCTTGATGTTGTTGTGATCAACAATAATGTGGGTCTAAAGGCTATTGGGGAGATTTGAATGGTGACACCATGTTAGGAACGAAAAGTTTCAAAAAAAAATTTATTAGAAATGTAAATAAAAATAAGAACAAGATTTTAAGAATTATGTAGTGAAGAATGGATTATTGGAAGATGTACCATTGTACTGTCATTGTGAAAAATTGAAGATTTGCTGTGAAGTTGGAATAACCGTCGAAATCAAAGACGGAAGAACAATTGGAGACAAAAAGATAAATTTGGAGAATTCATGGTGATTATGTACATGAAAAATTGGAAGAAGGTTTAAACTACTAATACCATATTAGAAATGTAAATGAAAGAGAAAATTGGTTTAATCTTATTAACTTATCTTAAAAAAGTATATGTACATAAATTGATAATGTAAATAACAGACTTACATTATAAAACAGAAAATAACAGAATTTGTTATATCTAATAGGCTCAATAGAGTTTGTTTGAAGTATTGGGATTGGCCCTTTTTAAAGGTATTTTAAAAGCAATATAATTGAAACTTACTCACAATCTTTAACATTCTTTGATTCTTTTGGAATTTATTGACGGATAAGGATTCATAAATGGTACGTAAAGTTTTTTTTTTTTTTAACAAGTAAGATGCGTAGATCTGAAATTTTAACATCAAATAATTAACAATGATGTAGAGTTATATTTTACAAATTGGAATAAAATTTAAATAGGTAGTTTCTAATTTATTTAATTGAATAATCATTTGCATTGAGTGTGTTCTTTTTATTATTATATTCTATATACCATTATTGTTATCGTGGGAAAATGACTTTTGAAAAACACACCGTTTACACTTCGTGTTTCAAATTTATTCTTTCTTTCTTTTTTATTTTTTTCGTAAGATTCAAACTTATTCTTTCTTATTATTCAAATTAGTCGGTGTTTTTTTTTCTTGTTCGATTAAATGCTTATTTAAAATATTTGAGTGACAATGACTTTTAATTATATTCTAATATCTCTTAAACGTATTAAAATATGTTTATTATAAAAAAAATAAAATTTTTAGATTTAATATGAATATAGTTTAATTGATATATAAATACATTATGAAAATGGAAATATGATATTCAATCTTCCACCTCATATAACCGTCCAAAAAGAAAAAAAAATAGCATACTATAATTTTGATTTATGTATAAAAATCGACGTATTAGTTATTGAAAACAGAATACAAATAACAAAGGGAGTATTTTTTTTTTTCCTTTCTTTCTTTTCTTTTTTGAGAAATAACAAAGGAAGTTAGAGTAACAAAATAAAATATTCCATAACGATATTATATTAACTTTTTTACTCGCTTTTGAATTAATTGTCTGACAATAATTTGATCCAATCAAATGTCATATGATTGGATTGAACCTCGGTATAAATTTTGTGCAATAATCATAAAAATGTGAAGTTATTAGTTAGTTTCTATATATGCTATATTTTAACAATTTCTTAAACTTTAGAATATATATATCGGAAAAAATCTCCTATTTCTACCACAATGATAAATAGAGAAATTAAAAAAAAGAAAATAATTAAAAAAAACTAAGAACGTAAGATTTTACACAGTAAACTCTCAAGTAGGAGAAAAACTAGGACAAAAAAAAATTTTAATGTAAAAATTTGCTACAATTACACAATAATTCTATCTTCCGATCCCAATTATAATAACACTCTCTCAAAACTATTGATTACTCACATATTTTCCCACTCTCAAATTAGACAATACAAAAGAAATTTAATCAAAGTTAGCACACTAAAATTAAAATGTTTCTAATTGTATAAGCATAGATAATATAGATTCCGTCGAGTAACCATTTGATTTTTAAAAATTAACCACATTCTTCCACTTCTAGGTTTGTTTGTTTTGTTATCTATTTTCTATTAATGTTTTAAAAAAACTAAGCCAAATTTTGAAAACTAAAACAAGTATTTGTTTTTAAAATATATTTTTTCTTGTTTCAGAATTTGGTTAAGAATACAACTATTTTACTCACAAATTATGAATATCATTGTGAAATTGAGAGGAAACAAATATAACTTTTAAAAATAAAAAAACTAAGAGTATGTTTGGTAACCAATTGATTTTTTATTTTTGTTTTTGAAAATTAAGTCTATAAACATTACTTTTATCTCCAAAGTTCTTCTTTTATTATCCATCCTTTACCGATGGTTTAAAAAACAAGTCAAATTTTGAAAACTAAAAGAAGTGACTTTTAAAAACTTGTTTTTGTTTTGGAATTTGATTAAAAATTCAACTACTGTATTTAAAAAAAATACAAATCATTATAAGAATTCAACTATTGAAATTCTTAAGATTATTCCAGATGGACATTAAGATTCTTTTGTTTGTATTGCATTAATTTTAAAAGAGCCAGACATCCAAAGATACCAGACATCTTAAAATTCTTCTAATCTAGGCATCTTCATTCTCGTTGAAATGATGGATTTTCAAGATTCCATATCCATAAAATTACAATTCTTATATTTATCCCTAATTAGTATATAATTAACCACCACATTGGTTTTTTTCTCTTGCCAACTTTTTAATTAGGTTTCATTTGCAAGAGTCTCTCACACAAAACTCTAAATGAATTCTGTACAAGGTATTTTCATTTTTTTTTTTTTTTTACTTTTTCTCTATTTTGCATTCCCTTTTTTCATATGAGATTTATATCGAGACTTTACTTTGAAATTGAAGGTCTCAAAGTCTCTTATTTAGTATAGAGCGCATTTCAGCTTATGTTTTTGTATTTTCTTTGTTGAGACTAGATTATAATTAGGGTTAATTTGCGTATGTGTGTGTTTTTTTGGAGAAAAAAAATCTTGATTGTGTTTTTTTTTATTGAGTCCATAACACAAATGAGAGTTCTTTGTATTTTTATTTTGTTAAAAAAACTTTTGTTCTCCTCGTTGAGACTTGAGTCTAGATCTTATTATTATGGTATGACTTTCATTTTATCAAACTTTAATTTTGAATGTGTCTATTAGTTCTTTAATATTTTATATTTTTTTCTTTGAACTTTTAAAAAATATCTATTAAGTTACTAAGCTCTCAATTAAAATTAAGTATCATGGATTCTCAATTTGAGTCAAGAACTAGTCCTACCGTAAAAAAAAAAAAAAAAAAAAAAAAAAAATCGACAGAAGGTCCAACGATAGAATGAAGATAAAAGGTTTGATTTTTTTTTTTTTTTTTTTGGTTAAAAGATTAGATTTTGTGTTCAACTTTGTTTCAAAATATAAAAAATCTACCATTATTCTCATGAAAAGTCCAACAATAAAATGAAGAAAAAAGATTTGATTTTAATATATAAAATCTACAACTATTTTGATAGAAAGCCAAACGATTGAATGAAGATAGAAAATGTGTGTTTTTTTTAAAAAAAAAAGATTAGATTTTGTATCAAACTAGATTAGGTATTTTTTTTATTTCTTCAAATTAGATTGTGTATTTCATTTTCTTCGTATTATATTTTTAATTTTAATTTTTGTAAAATAGATTCTATATAAATCTATTTTGAATTAATTTATGTATTTTTACTATTTATTTTTTTATTGAAAAAGTATTGATAGGATAGTTTTTAACTAAAATTTTCTTTTTTTAAGACGTTTACGAGGTAAATTTAATATTCATATTATTAATGTTTTGAAGCTTATTTATGAAAAATATATTTATATTATTACAAATATGGATCATTGTATTTTGGGATTGATGGATAATATTATGACAATGTTAATTTCTGATATAGAACAAAATATTAAATTAATAAAGATAAATTTGTTGAAAAAGTAACATATAAAAATAAATTTAAATTAATAAAAAAACCAAATATATTATATAAATTCGAGTTATATTAAATTAATAAGAAAATTACCTGAATAGTCGTATGGGCATTATTGGAAGACTATGTAAACATTCCTATGTACAAATCCTATAAAACAAACATAGTTATCAATAATTCTTAGTATCTATAAAACATATTTCTACGAAATAAACATGGCTTTCTAAAGATTTCATACATATGTAATTCCAGTTATTTATAATTCTGGATCTAAAGATTTCAATTATTTACATTTCCAAAAAACAAACGGTCCCTTATAATTTATTCATTATCATTTCTCCTATTAAAAAAATATGAGTTTATCATTCTTGGATCAGATCTCAATTTTTTTTTTTTTATCGAATATCCATTTAAATTTTATGAGCTCTAATACCATATTAGATAACACGACATTTCATCTCATCTTAAAATTCGTCGACAATGGAAGGAGTAATAATTCAAATTGACCGTGTGAAGTTCCCTAATTTTTCTAGTGTAAGATTCTCAAACACCCCTCATAATAATGTCTTATTGGATTCATTATTCTCAGATCAGATCCCAATTTTTCATCCGATGTTGTCAACACCTTCACCTAGAAATTCTATTAGAAACTACTTTTCTTCCTTACTTTGTCTAATGCAATGACAAAGCCACTCTTTGGTCCTCTAGCTAGAACAAGGGACATTAATCCTAGTTTTTTTTTTTTTTTTTTTTTTTTTTTTTTTTTTTGGTTTCAAATTACCAAATTGAAAATAATTATGATTTATTGCCATACAAGCAATTTTAGAATTATAAGCAACCCACAACCAAACTAAAGTGGAAGGAAGGACACCTTGAATTGAAAATTACTTTTAAGTAAACCAAGAGAATGACTTCCATTATTTATTTATTTATCATTTTCATTCCTAACACGCAAGTCTCTCAAATAATTCCAGTACGTTCAAAGGAAAAAAAGAACAAAAATAAAGAAAATAAATAAATATAAAAAGAACAAAAATAAATAAAATGTCTATAAGTGACTAATATTTTTTAATTATTATTCGCAAACTTGAGCATAGCAACATATTATAATCTCAATTAAGAAGTCAAAAAGTTTGAATTTTTCCCCTCAAAATTATTGTACTAAAAACAATTTATATTTAGTGCTAAAATGTTTCTAATTAAACATCAGTACTTAATCTATAGATCGACAACATTTTTAACTAAGATCCATGACCTACTTAAAATGGAGTTGAGACTTTAGGTTCAATTATGAGAAACAAACATACCAATTTTTACTATCATATTAGTTATGCATTCTAACAAAATTATATAGTTGAAATTATGATATTAGAATCTATACTTTCAAAATAATGTCTAACAATAGATGGTTGAAGTTTAAAACATTCAAATAGGTTTCTAAAATTTCATTTACGTATCTAATATGTAATTAAGAGTTAAATACGTTTTTTGAACTTTCAATTTTATATTAAATAAACAGACCTATATAAATTTTCTTAACATTTCAATTTTGTGCAAATACATCAATGAATTTTTGTTTATTCGGGAAAAAAAACAAACAAAAGTCCAATAGGATAGGTACCTATTAAACTCAAAATTAAAGGTCCAGAGATTTTTTTAAGCGAAATAAAACCAAAGAAAAAAGTAACATTATAAATTTGGTCCGTGGATTTTCTTATTTGTGTCTAATAGATCATTAAACTTCAAAAAGTAGTTAGTGGGTTCCTTTAATTTTGTACCTAATAGGTCCCAAAACTGTAAAAATATCAAATGTTGCTCAACTTTCAATTTTATGTATAATCATCTCTAATATGTTCAACACTTTTATTTTTAAAAAATAATAACAATAATGACTATTATATAGAAAATTAAATTTCGTATCTAATAGGTTATTAAACTTTCAATTTGAGGTCTAATAAATATCTAAATTTTTTTTTTATAAAAAAATTGAATAGGTCAAGAACTTAGATAAAAAAAAATTGGAAATTTACAAACTTACTACATACAAAATCGAAAGTTCTAAAAACTCATTTAATCTAAATGAAGAAGTACTATCTAGAAACTAAACTAGTGATTTAATTTAGGTAAAAGAAAACAAAAGGGAAAAAAAATTTGATCCCTGGGTTTTATGTATAGTTTCTATTTGGTCCTTAGGTTTCAAAATGTTACACTCTTGGTCCTTAAGTTTTAAGTTTGATTTCAATTTAGTCTCGATGTTTCAAAATGTTAAAATTTTATCTTTGTCATTTGAATTTTATTTCAATTTGGTTCCTAGGTTTCAATATTTACACCTTCAACCTCAAAATTTCACTAATTACTTATTTTCGTCTTTAGTGTTAATGTCTATTAATTAATTTAAAAGAATTAAAAGAATTATAATTATTTAAGTTTTACTAATTTTCATCACCATTAAAATTAAATTTAAAATTTCATTTCATAATTATTTTAAATTAATTAATAGAAACTAACGCAAATGACTGAAAGTGAGTATTTAATAATTAAAAAAAATCAAAACTAAAAGTATAAATCTTGAAACCTAGATACCAAATCAAAACAAAATTCAAATATGGAGGGTAAAATTGTAACATTTTGAAACCTATAAACTAAATTGAAATCAAATTCAAAATTTAAAAACTAAGGCCCTGTGGTAACTATTTTGTTTTTTGTTTTGTTTTTTAAAGTTAAGTTTATGGACATTACCTCCACCTCCAAATTTCTTCATTTGTTATTTACGTTTTACTAATAATTTAAAAAGTCAAACCAAATTTTGAGAACTAAAAAAATAACTTTCAAAAAGGTTATTTTTGTTTTTTAAATTTGGCTAAAAATTCAATATTATAATTAAGAAAGATGCATGAAATAGAAATTAAAAAAAAAAAAAAAATCAAATGATTACCGAAGGAAACTTATTAAATTTTGAAATCACAAACCAAACATGTATTTTTTTCTAGATAATAACAAATTCAAAAGAAATTATAACTTGTCTTTCAAGTAGGGGAGACCCACATAAAAAGAAAAAGGAAATGTGGAGAGAGAGATTCTATTGCATGTGTAATGTCCAAACAAGACAAGCATGTGCATTTCTTTTGGCTCTCTTGCCATTGGATGAAGCTTTTTTTTTTTTTTCTTTTTCTTTTTAAAATAATAAAAAAATTATAAAGAGAGAGATCTTTAGGAGCTATTTTATTAGTGGAAGAAATGTGTTGTGTTGTTGGTGTGTTTCTAAACACCAAAACGCGTTTCCATCTTTGTGGAGCTTATTGCACCTCATTTTTCTTTTCTTAGTCATTCAATATTGGTCAATGTCACACCCCCACTTTATATTACATTTTTTTTCCATTCAATATTTCATTTCCCAATGATTTTTTCTTACATCAATTAAACTTTATAAACTAATCTTGTCTCGATAAGATGTCATACTTTTCAACTGTTACGCATTATTACGACTTGTTTGGTCCATAGAGTCATGGAGTAGAAATTTTGAACTTCACTCCTTGTTTGACTCAAGAAATTGTAACTCTCCCGACTTCATAACTCCTTACCCCAAATATTCCTTATTTATTTTGATATTCAATTGTACCATTAATTATAATTTAATCTAACAATTCTCTCTTCTTAATTTGAATATTGAAAGTCGGCGTGAATCGAAAACATATTTAAGAAGTAAACTAAGTTTTAGCCACTAAATTATTTTAAAATAATTTATATGAGGTCAAACAAAATGTTATTTGTCTTTCTCGATCTATGTGTATTCAAGTTAATATTTAAAAGAAGTTTGAAAATAAAGATTTTTTTTTTTAAAAAAAAAAAAACTTGGTACCAAATCATCATAAAAAAAAAAGGTGTGATACTCTCTTTTTAATTATTCATGGCTATGCTATGCTTGAATGGTTGAATTTGAGTTGTCTTGAAACATTTATTTTGTACTTTTACATAAAAAAAGTACCATTAAAAAATCCTATGAAGTTGCAATTGTTGACAATTTTTGTATCTTACTTCTCTCCTAGTCCTTTTTAATGATATTATTAAATTTTCTTTGGTTGAAGTTGAATCAATAAAAGGAAAATAAATAATAAGAAATTCTTAAATACATTCTTGTTTTCTTTGTAAGATACAAGGAAATTAAGAAGTACATACAATAAAAGTCCTGCATTTTTTAAACATTTCAGGAGTACTTATTGATTATCAAATCAAATTATATATATTGGAGTACTTGTAACCTTCAAGAAGCATAATCCATATTAAAGCCCCCATTAAAATAATGGAAAATAAAATAAAAAATAATTAATTTTTTTTTTTATTTTTTTAAATACAATTTGGGATGATGTTTTAAACTTCTAATTTTTTGGCTGATGATATTTAATGTATTAACCAGTTGAGACATAATCAGATCTATCTATAATTGAGCATTGAACACGCTAAAAGATTTCTTCGAGTGAGTAATTGAATCTTGAAGCCAATATAGGATATATATGACCTTATTGGATGTCCATTTCGTTTTTTATTTTTTTTTTTAATAACTAAGTCTATTTTTTTAGGGTAATTACAATTGGTAGCATTTTTAGGAATAATCAAGTGTATAACATCATTTTAAAAAAAAATTGTAAATATAGTCAAGTTTATCAGCTATAGACTTCTACCATTGATAGACTCTTACCAGTAATATAATATATCACTGATAGACTCCTACCAATAATTGGGTCTATCACTGATAGACTATTTTAAATATGATCATATTTGTAATTTTTTTTATTATATCAGCTAATACTTTGGGTCTAATGTTTATATTTGCAACTATTCCTTTTTTTAATCTCCATTTCTTACAATAATTTGCATCTTTCTTAAGTGAGAGTTGAATTCTTAGCCAAATTAAAAGAAAATAAATAAAAACAAAACACAAAACACAACAATTTAAAAATGATTTTTTTAGTTTACACAATTTGACTTGATTTTTTAAATATTGGTAAAAAGTAGATAATAAAGCAGAAAATTTAGAGGTGGAATAAATATTTATAGATTTAATTTGTAAGAACTAAAAATGAATGTCCAAATGGTTAAAAAAAAAAAAAAAAAAAAAGTCTATATTTTAATATGTTAGTCGAATACTTGAAATTTTGTTTTTCAAATTAATCCCTATTATTTAAAAAGTATCAATTTTGTCGCATATGTATTAATACTTTTCAATTTATTCTAGTATTGTCATGAGAATTAAAATTAGCTCATAATAAACTTCTAGACTTTTACCTTTAGGGGGAAAAAATCCAAAAGAAGAGAGCTCAAAACTTTTAACGATTTATCAAGAAATTTATATAATCTTTTAGATAACTTTTTTCCTCTATGTATTCACGATATTTGATTTAATTTTTTTTAAGTGTTTCATTTTCAAAATAAATTATTTGAGAAAAATAAAATTATTTGACAACTACTCACAATAAATTAAACACTTTCAAATATTAATTTTTTTTTTTAATCAAAAGTGATTAGATAAAAATGATTTTTTTAAAAATATTTTTTTTTAGATAATCCAAACCGGTTCTAAATATTATTTTATGTGAATTATTAGCCCATTTTACTTTTTACCAATGATGAATTATCACTAAATTGAAAACTGCTAATTTAAAAGATTAATTAATTAGATTGTTTTATATAATAAAAATTATCCAACTCTTTTTAGTACGATAATTTTTTTAATACAATTGGAGGCGGGAAGATTTCATATTACAGATCTCGTGGTTAACAATACACTCATATGTTAATTGAGTTATATTCGTTTTGACTTCGAGTATGATTAATTAAAGCAAGAAAGCAATATTTATATGTAATTTCACTAACAATGCAAGACCTTGAGTTATATTTCTTTTAATGTCTAAAACTATCATGTATCACTTGATTTTAGCGCTGTGATGAATTCTTTTGTTCTTTTCTTTTTCAAATTCATTATTTCTTTCCATTCTTGTCTAATTGAATGTATATTTCTCAATATTTCCTTTAACTTCTCTCTACTTATTTATAAATGCTCGATGTCTATAAAACAAATAAATATATACGTTGAAATTGGCCAATTAAATATCAAAACTGGCAATAAATAGCTCTAGTAATAGTGTAACGTCTGAGTTTAGATAGGTACATGAATGAATTAAGATCACATTCAAGAAAGAAATTTTGAGAATATGAAAGTACGATAAAAAAAAAAAAAATTAAAAGATTTGACAGCTACTACCAATACCAACAAGTTATGTTTTCCTTTACGGTGAGACCTCGTTTGGTAACCATTTTATTTTTGAAAATAAAGTCTATAGACACAAATTTCATCTCTAAATTTTTTCATTTGTTATCTACTTTTCATCAATGGTTTAAAAAATAAAACCAAAATTTGAGAACTAAGAAAAGTAGGTTTCAAAATTTTGTTTTTTGTTTTAGGAATTTGGCAAAGAATTCAACCATCGAAAGATGCAAATCATTGTAAGAAATATGAATAAAATAGACTTATTTTTCAAAAAATAAAAATAAAAAACCAAATGGCTTTACTTGTGTTTGCAAAGAAGAAGACATAAACAGTGTTTATAAGTTTAATTTTTAAAAATAAAAAAATAAAATAATTATTATATAAAAAAAATCTATGCATTTTTGTGTGCTATGAATGAAAAGGAAGGTGTCTCTTTCAAAATGTGACCTATCCAATTTTTCCACTAGGTAAAATAATGATGCAAAGAGACAAATTTTGTAGGTAATCCTCATTATGATGGGAAAATAGCTACTCCTAGGGTTTTTTTAGGGGGAAAAAAAGAAATGTAAAATCATGACAACCTTCAAGTAATGTTATTCAAATTTGAAATCTTATAGGAAGATGACAAAATTCTCAACAAGAATTGGTCCACAGCCACCTTGATCCCTTATGGAACAAGTAATCCCAATTTTTGACAAATGGAGAGAATTTCTATTTATCTTTTCTTTTTATCAATTTCTTTTTATGAAAATAGTGGGAATCTAATACAAATAAATAAAATTTTACTTTATAAAATATGTCAATTTTGAAAAATTATGTAAAAGAGTAACATATTGTATAAGTTTTTAAACATGCAATATTTTTTTAAAGAAAAAGATTTAACATTTTGAGTCTTTTCCATCTCCATCAGTGGATTATTATTATTTTTCTTTAAAAAAAAATCAAATTACTTAATGAAACAAAATGATGTAAAAAATTAACATTACATTGTGTAATTTGTTAAACATTTTGGATTGATTTCTAAATCACAAAATTTTCTATTTTGATAAAGTTCTAAAATGCCTTTAAGTGAAACACTATTGATTTTTGGTTAGTTTTCCATTTTTGCAACTACTTCTTTTTATATCTTTGCTTCAATTTCTAAAAAAAAAAAAAAAAAAAAAAAAAAAAAAAAAATCGAAATGCATACACTATACCCAAATATTGTTGTAACATCCTCTTTCATTTCTAGTAAAAGGAGTATAGATATTGTTGATCTCAAATTCAAACAGAATAGAGCTTTCCTTTCGCATGGCAACAACAGTAAATTTGTTTAGAGGAGAAAGAATACAAGCTGCAAAATAAAGGAAAACTTGTATATCAGTACGGTGTTTGCCACACATACTCCGATACTTCAGAGAGTGGAAAAGTGTGGAAGCTTTAGGATTTGAGACTGAAAATTGATTTTTTTTTTTTAACTATAATGATGTATTTATAAGAATAGATGACCTAAGTTATCCTCAATAAAGTTTCAGAGCTACAACATGATAACACTTTATCTCCTTAGGTCGGACAAATGAGGGGCACGTATCATTGACCAGTGAAGTCCGAGTACTTTTTCCTAGGTCCATTTTAGTCTTAGGACGTTATTTTTGGACTAGGACATACACATTTTGTTAGGCTCGGGTTCGATCATCAGTTTAGGTCAAGGCCCAAGCCAATCCCTTCCCGCCCTTCTTAGTTTTAGGATGCTACTTTTTGCCTTGATCTTATTATTTTCTACGTTTTTGCTCCTCTTTTATGTTGACTGTATCATTGGGTCTAAAATGAAGTTTTTGATTACCTGCATCTCATGTCACCATCATTCGAAAGTGATGTCAAGTCCATATGCATTACAAAAATCATTTATAAAAGTAAGGCTATAGTGTAAATAAAAGAAATAAATACTCTTCTAGTAATAAAAGAAATTCTATCAAACTTCATTAAACCAAATTGTATTATTGTAATACAATATTTTTTCTCAAATCACCTCTTTTTCAAGATTTAGAAGGTTAATGCCCATGGAAATGTCAAACTCAATTTTGCGAACATGTTAAGAAAATATCAATAAAATATCAATGTCAGTGGATATTATAAAAAAATCCAAAAAACTAAAAATTCAAAAAATATATTTAAATAAATAAACTCACATTTCACACTTTTCAAACATGTAAAATAATTATTTATACTATAAAAAAATAAAAATAGTGACATTTTGTTACTTATTTTTATATGTTTCATGGATTCTTTTAAATAATATAATAATAATAATATTTGTTCATCTCGAAAGTTTTGACATATCCAAGAAAATTTAATATTATGCCTACTCCCTATCCTAAAGAAAAACAAGTAAAATTTCCTTTAAAAAAAAACAAGTAAAAGGGAAAAAAGGAAGGTGAATAAAAAGAAAAATTAGTTTGAAAAGAAAAAGAAAAAAAAAAAAAAAAAGTGTCCCCAAAATTTCCAACATTAATGTGAAAGCATTAAAAAAAGAAGGGAAAAAATGGGAAAAAGGAATATGGCGGTTTGGACGGTGAAGGGGATTATTAAAATTAAGAGACAAATGTTTAATTAAATTAAAGAGATAAAAAGAAGGAATATCTCTCTCTGAAAGAGAGATTTAGCGAGATCCCCGGGAACTGAGATTAGGATTAAATTAATTTTAAGCCACATGATTTATTATTCCAATCTATTTGATCATCCAATCCACGCCGTCCATAAAGATTTCCGTATCCCACCGACCACGCTAATGCTAATTAATGATTATTATTATGCTTTAATTAATTAATTATCCCAGTCGCCTTTAATTATTTTTCCCAACAACAAGAACACTGGCTGCTTCTCAAACTTAAACAATTCTCTCTCTCTCTCTTTTTCTTTTTTATTCCTTTAGACGCAATTTGATTTAAGGTTTTAAACATTCACAGGAATTAATGATGGCCGGAAATAAAATGTTATCGGATAACAAATTAATTTGTATTTAATTTATAAAATTAATCATGAACATCTATATAAATTTTTGATAGATTAATTAATAAACAATAAATTCAATTCGAAATTTTGAACAAAATTAATTATTTAACTACCAAATGATAATATTAATTAAATTATTAATTACAAGTATTTGTAGAATAAGTCATTTATAATTAAAGTTACTTGTTTACATAATTTGTTGTTATCGATTCGATGAATTTATATAATTATGATGTATTGATTAATAAAACAATCAAAATCAGTATAAAAAGATAAATATAATATTTTGTGATTAAAAAATAATGAACTATAATTAATCAATGAAAAATTAATTATAATTATTAAAAAAATAGTCTCATAAAATATTAATCATAATTAATTAACTACATATATAATTTATTAGTGAATTAATAGTATTAATTCGTAATTATATAATTAATTAATTAGTATGGAGTAATAAATTCAAATATTATAATTTAAAATTTAAATATAATGTTCTAATTTATAAATTTAGGATTCATATATTAAATAATTTTAATAATATAAAATAAAAATTAAATTCATGTATTAAAAGAGGAGAGATAATGGACATAAAAAAACTCACACTTTTGGATGATCGGGATATAAAGAAGGCATAAAAATAGCTTATTTCCATGTCCAAAACTTCAAAGTCCCTTACCCGTTTCTACCATTATTTTCATCCCAATTCCCTCAATCCAAACTCCTCTTATAATATTCATAGGGTAAGAACTGAACTAGCATTACCACATTTAGTTATCACGAAAATTGCAAAAAAAAAAATAATAATAATAATAATAAGTTTTTATTTTTTTTTTTGATATTTATGTTTGGTTTTTTACCCTTTTTAAATTTGGGGTTTTCAATTTTATTGAATAAACATTTGAATTTTTAGTCAACATCTAAAAACAAAAACTGGTTAAAAAAATATATATTCCCATTTGATAACACTTTCATTTTTAAAAATTCAACTTATAAATATTATTCCACTTTTTGGGGTTCTTTTATTTGTTATTTACTTTCTACTTGTTATCAAAGATCAAGTCAAAATTTGAAACTTAGAAAAAAAATAGTTTTTAGAAACTTTTTTTATTAAGAATTTGGTTAAGAAGTTAACTCTTTCACCTAGAAAACATAAAAACTATTTGAAAAACTGGAATGAAACAAGTACATTTAGAAATTAAAAGGTGAAAATAGAGTTTAGAAACTTAATTTTTTAAAAACAAATTAGTAACTAAAAGAGATCTTACTATATTATTTATTTTTCATTTCGTCTTTAAAATCTATTAGAGTGAGAAATCATATTTCTAACCTCAAAGTTGATAGTATAAATTTGTGTCAAGTAAACTATATTTGTAAATAAAATGCCCTTAGCACTTTAAATCTTTCCTTTTAGTAGGTTAAAAAAAATGAATCATCGTTCTTGTTTTTGTTTTATAAAATTTTACATAAAAATGTAAACGTTTCTAAAATGAAGATTATTTTTTCAATTAAATATTCACTTTTATGTTATATCTACTTTTAAATATTTATGATTCATTTTATGTGTCAAGAATTAAAATAATAAATAATTTGTACACGATTTTTTAAACTTTAATGAAAGAAAAGACGAGGGGAAAATAAAAAACTAACTTTGACCTGGTTTGGAAATTTGTTTCTGTTATTGATTTGTGAAAATTGATTCAATTTTGCCTTAATTTTTTATCATGATTTTCATCCCTCTTAAATAAAAAAAAAAATTGAATTATTAACTAAGTTTTAAAAATAAAAACAATATTTTAAAAACTATCTTTTTTTTCTTTTTTACCTTTTTTTTTTTTTTTGAAGTTTTTAAAAACTTAACTTGTCTTTGAAAAGAATCGGGAGAAAGTAAGTAATTACAAAATAAGAAATTTAGAGGTGAAATGAACATTTATATGCTTAATTTTCAAAAGTTAAAATTCTAAAAACAAAAAATAACTTATTATCAAACGAGATCTAAGATGAAAAATTTAAACTTACAACTTTTAAAAAATTATTGTCATTCTTCTATGGAGGGGAGAACAAATAACTTAAGACGTAAGGGAAAAATGAAATCAAAAGATTGATATTAATCTTGTTCAATTTTAGTATTTCTATTTTTAATAAATCTTAAATTTAGATCTTAATGTTAATTTATTGTTGATTTTTAAATTTTTTTTTATATCTATTAACACTTTTACTATAAATTTTGAAAAGAAAAATCCATATTCTATATTTTCTTGATTGAAAGTTATTATGTATTATTTAATTTTGATAAACAAAATTTAAGATTTATTGAAAATATAGATTAAAATTTTTCATGGACAACCTTTGTGGTATGGTAGGGAGAAAATGAATGAGCTCATTTTGACGTCATTGTTAGAGAGAAATAAAGAAAAAGAGGGAGAGATCAAATAATTTTTTAAGCCGCCGTTAGAGAGAGAGAGAGATTCCAATTGGTGGGTGTAAATTAAATGTAATATAACAGGACCACTTAATTAATTTTTCTTCTAATATTGAAGTCGCCTAGGGTTGGAATTCGAACATGACAAAGGAATTTTGTCTACAATATTCTTCAATTTTGATTGTTACTCTTAGAGATTAAGTTTTTACAAATTGGTCTAATTTAGGTCAGATTTTATAACCATTTACTTATAAGTTTATAAATATTGTTTTTATCTATAAATTTATATGATTTGTTGTCCACTTTCTTCTAATATTTTTAAGAATTAAATCAAGTTAGTTTTTAATATATATATTTTTTCTTTTTAAATTTAAAATTTGATGAAAAATTCAAACTTTGATGAAAATCATAATTAAAAAATTAAGAGGAAACAAAATATGGATTAGAAAAAACTAAAAACTAAATACAAAATAATTAAGGCCTTAGTGTCTTGTATTCTAATGTTTCTCAATTATATACACTTTTCGTAAGCTAACATTTAAATTATTTTATGATAAAATTACCAAACATATTTAGTGAATTGATAAAATTTAGAGAAAAAAATTAAGTCACCCAAGAGAGTTGAAGTTTTAATTCCCTTTCCAAGATTTTTTTTTTTTTTTTTTTGTTAGAAATAGTGTGTTGGCAATATTTGTTTAAGTCTGGTAGTTGTCTTTATATCTGTTATATCAGACAGAGGTTTGTTTATAAAAATGGTATTTATGCAGATTTCCTGCTTTACCTGTGCGCGATTGTTTTGGAATCTAGGGTTCCTCTTCTGCGTGTTTGCTGTGTATATTTAAAGGATTGATGTTTGATGTTTTGGGTTGATCCTTTTGACAGGATAATTATGATTGCCATTATCTTGTGAGAACATCTTCACAAGTGAGTTGATCTTTAACAAAGCATGGTCATATTACTTTAGTTTAAAGATTTACTCTGAATTGTACTGTTGAATTCATACGTGAGAAGGAATTCTTGAGCTCAGAAGAGCGGAGTGGTCTTCATTTGAGAGAAAAAGACAAAGTTTGAGTGAGAGAGAGTCTCACGACTTAAAGAGAGCTTGAGTCTTATTGAGAGGGAGTCTCAATCTTAGGGGGAACTTAAGTAATTCTTCACTAATATCAATATTTAGGGGGAGCGTAAAACACCGAGAGAGGGAGTCTCACATCTAAGGGAATCAAGGTGAATGGTTGAGTGATTAAGCTCTAAGGGGGTCACTATAATCAGACTATAGTTATAGATAAGTATTACATTGCAATTGCATATCATTTATATTAGTGAAGATATCTTTTCTGGGCACTCTGTCCCTAGATGTAGATGGTGTTTCATCAAACTGGGTTACCAATCTCTGATGTTTTGGTTATTGGTTGTTTAACTCTGTTTAATATTTTGCCTAATATTGTAACAATAGTATTAACATCTTTTAATGTGCAATAGATATGCTTTAGTGAATTTCAACTTCAATAATGTGATAGTTTATTTCACTTTTTCTTCCACTAGGAATGCAATTTCTCCTTTCAATTTCTACAAACTCGTAAAATATCATGTTGTATATAGTTCATTATTAGTTCATTTTATGTTCAAAAGGAAATTTGATAAGTATAATGAACTTGAATTTGTATTGATTTGTATGCGTCTAATATTTATCCTCTAATTCTCTCTCTCTCAAAGTAAATTTATTTGAAGGTTTTGTAGCTTGTTCTTGAAGTCAGAGTTCTTGGGTTTGGAGGAACTCGTCAATCTTTAAAGTGCTTTTGGTCTTCAAGTGCATGTTTGATCCTTAGGAGTTTGAAGAGTGTTCGACTTTCTGAATTCTCTCTGGAAACTCCACTAGAGTGTTTTGCTTTCTGATCAATTCTTTCTAGAATTTCATCTAGAGTCTTTGACTTCTACTATGGATCGTCTCTAGTTTCTGACTTCAAGAGCTTCAAATAATCTATTGATCTTATGGAAATCCTTTGAGTTTCGATCTTTAATTCTTCTTCAATAGAGCGAAAACAAATCTTCGAAACTTTGATCTTCAGATCTCTATAAGAGAAAAGATTAATCTTTAGAACTTCATTTCTAGAGTTTTTTGGGATTTAAGAAAGTTGTAACCTTCAACCCGTTAGAGTCTTCAATCATTTTCTCCTCCCAAAATGAAGGTTATGACCTCCATTTATAGAACTTCTTAGAGGCCTTACATTGGCCTTGGGGTTTTGAGTCCATCATTTGGTTTTGAACTTGTACCAAAATTGAGCTTGGACCCAATTATTTATTTGACTCAACATTTTGTCATGGACCTAAATTGGATAGGGCCTCGAGCCCGATCAATTTTACTTACCTGAGTCCAATTCAATTTACAATTTTAGAATGAATTAGGTTATTGACTAAATAATCAATCGTCTAGGCTTAACCACTGTTGGAGGTGACTAAGTCTACTATTGTGACCAAATGACTATAGAGAAGACAAGAGACATTTTTTAGTTTGTGATCAAATTTTAATTTAGGGGCACATATTAATTCTTAATTGAGCCTAAATTTAATGATTTGGTATTTTGTTGTTGACACATGAAGAAGTTTGATTGGCTAAAATTTCTACTTCAACAATATAGAAATATGAAATTTTGAACTCCTTAGGAATATTCTTTATATCAATCAATCTATGTTAGTCAAAAAGATAAAAGGTTTGGAGAGGTTAAAAAAACTTTCAAGAGGCATTCAACCATAAAAACTCAAATGTCTTCAATACTCTAGTTAAAAGGTAGTGTGATATATGTGTTTATTATATTTTTTTAAACATAAAATTTTTTATACAAAAAAGATTAAGTTTAGAAGGAATTCATTTTCCATTGAGTTCACATAGTAAATATTTGGCACGAAATTAAAAAGTAACGAAAATTATAGTTGTTAATGAAAATTTAATTACAAATGGAAAAAAAAGTCCTTTTGAGAATCCTGTTGGGGTTGATGCCTTAATTCTCGTAAGATTCTATAGTTTATAAACACGTGTATGAACAAACATTTGCAATGTAATAATATGAGATATTTTATTCACTACTGTCTATGAAATATGTGATATTTTAGTTGCATTAACCACAAACCAATAAACTAAGATCACTGGTTATCTTTGTAACTTAAGCATGTATATGGAGACGTACAAGTGGATCGTGCCTTAATTGATAACCTAAATGGTCTGTAGTATATTGATAAAGGAGGGAAACCTTATCCTGATGACACTATGGATACGACCCACTTTGTAAATGTTACAAGTATTGTAAAGTGCTACAAATGATCTGATCCTGGTCATTCATGTAGAGACATGCGAACGGGGGTATCCTATACAAAGAGTTTGTATAAAATCAGACCACGAAATGTTTAGTCTTGTTATATAATGCCGTTCATGATAGAGACTTTCATTTCACTAGGATGACCAAAGGTAACATGACCTTAATCCTGAGTGAGTTGGGAACTCCTGTCCATGAGGGCGGTCCTTTGATTTGCATGGGTGCGACTGGCAAGATCGCCGACTCAAACCTACCATTTTGGGGACTCGTCTGATTGGGGAGCTGTTTTGTATAAGTGTTATATAAAAGAAGTAGCAATGAATGGAAAATGCATTGAGCATGACACATAGGCTGTTTATAATCGTTATGAATGCCTTGCATGTGTTAGCTTCGCATTGTGATGGTTGTTTCCGTTTATAAGTATTATAAAGAAAATTAGACCTAAAATCAATAATTCAGAGTTACATGCGGACTTAGGGTGAACTCAAGTTTTTAAAAAGGATTTTTAAAATTGAATTGAGATAGACCTAAGTTCAAATGTTTCTAAAGAGTTTAGTAACCTAGATTAATCTTTTAAAATCGGTTTAATAGGATTAAATTGGTTGAATAAAAGATTAAATTTGTTGTAAACCTATCTATAAGGGACATTTTGTCTAAGGCGAGTTCTGGCTAGGCTGGGGTTCTTAAGTTGACTGAAACGTAACATCCCTACATAGGAACCTACCTGGAAAGGTGAATTAGATAGATTTTCAACAAGCATGCAGCGATTTGGTCAAAGATTCCGTTAAAGAGTTTAATGGATGATTATCAAAAGTTGTTCAACTATCCAAGGTAAAAGTTACTCTTGGGAAAACCTAAAAGTCACTTAGTTAAAATCCTTAGTCACGTTTCTTCTAAGTAAGCTAAACCCTAGGTTATAAACTACTCAGTGGGAGGAAGAGGCGTATAAGATATGTCTAAACAGTTTGTACGTACGCTTGTATTGTACAATATATGATATTTACTTCACATCCAGTTTTTTGCTCAATTGCATGTTTTATTTGCTTTACCACAAACCAATAAACATAAAATCCCTGATTATCTGTATGTAACTTAAACATGTATGTGGTGAAATCAAGTGGATCATGTCTTGAGTGATAACCAAAATGGTATGTAGTATATGGATATATAAGAGAAACCTTATCCTGGTAACGCTACAGATACGGCCCGCTTTGTGAAATGGTCACAAGTGTTATGACTTTCGTGTAGGGGACATGCGAGCAGGGGCGTTCTATACAAAGAGTGTATAAGACCTGACCACGAAGTGTTAACGTCTCATTATATAACACCATTCATGGCAGAGACTTCACTTCACTAGGTTGACCATAGGTAACATGACCTCAATCCTGAGTGAGTTGGGAACTCCTGCCATTGAGGGCAGTCTTTTGATTTGTATGCTGCAAGTGGCCAGGTCGTTGATTCAAACCTACCATTTTGGGGACTCATCTTATTTAGGAGCTGGGAACTCAGCTACACAAGATGGAATTCACTCATTCTTCGATGCAGGGGTAAGTAGATAGATAGCTCCCTTAAGACCTGATTCCAGGACTTGAACGATGTGGCGCCACACACCTTCTCTTGGCCCGAGAGATGTTCACACATAGTTGTGTTGGGATTGGTGTCCTAATTCTCCTAGAGTCTCGTTGTTTTGTAAAGATATACATTGTTCAATGAATAAAATAAGTGTGATTTAATTCTGGCATTTACTCATATCCAATAAACAAAGCTCCTTGGTTATCTTATGTGAACTTAAGCATGTATATGTGATATACAAGTGGATCATGCCTTAAGTGATAATCTAAATCAGTCTGTAGTATAAGGATTAAGGTGGGATACCTGATCCTGGTGACACTACGGATACGGCCCGCTTTGTAAAGGTTTACAAGTGTTGTAAACTGCTACAGATGGTAGATTCTGACCATTAATGTGGAGACATAGAGCAGAGGTGTCCTATACAAAGAGTTTATATAAGACCTGGACCACGAGATGATTAGACTATGTATATAACGCCGTTGATACTAGAGACTTACATCTCACCTAAACGACCATAGGTGACACGACCTCAATCTTGAGTGTTTTAGAAACTCCTGCCTTTGAGGGTGGTCCTTTGATTAGTATGAGTGAGAGTGGTCAGATTGCCAACTCAACATGCCTACCTTTTTGGGAACTTATCTGATCTGGGAGTTGGGAACTCAATCCACAATTCACTCCTTTCCTGAAGTAGGGATAAGTAAAGAGATTTTTTCCTTAAGGACTGATTTCGGGGCTTGAACATAGTGGCCACAGCTTCTCTTTGGAAGAGAAGACTCAGTCATAGTAGGACTATGACTTATGTTCATTAGAGGGATCTGTGGTACTTAAGAAGACAGATGTAACTACAAGGGCATAACGGTTATTGGACCAGTTGTACTTACGAACGATCTGTGAAGGTGTATCGTACTACTGATTGGTTAAGATGGACACATAATATATCTGTGGTAAGAAGAGTTCAGCTGTCAGTCTTTAGTAGAGTGCCTAGCAGTTAACGGATGGTGGATCACGTGACTAAAAAGTTTAGTCAGTTATTCACGTACCATTGGAGCTTCGAGCTACAGGTTCATGAGGTTCCCTTGGTAACTAAATGGATTTAGTTGAGGATCAGTTCTTGTTGTTGATTTGAAATGTTCAAATTGACAAGAAGTATTTTGATTATATATGATATAATCAATATAATGTATGTGATACATCTAATGGAGAACTGATGTAAATGAGATTTACATTAAGTACCATGGAATAGAAAAAGAACTATGATTTATATGTTTCATGAGATGAAATATTAAAACTATAGGTTATAAATATAGTATGATAAGTTGGTTATCATTTATGTTTATAATAATATTAATTATTAGATAGTTAATACTTTTTCTTTTAAATAACCAAAGTAGTGGGTGGTTATTGGATCATG
Organism: Benincasa hispida; assembly: GCF_009727055.1. Classification (NCBI taxonomy): domain Eukaryota; kingdom Viridiplantae; phylum Streptophyta; class Magnoliopsida; order Cucurbitales; family Cucurbitaceae; genus Benincasa; species Benincasa hispida. The sequence goes on from NC_052360.1 coordinate 26,026,734, forward strand.
GTAATCATGAGTTTAAAAGAAAAGTGGTTTCATATTTTCAAAAGGAGGTTTTTTAAAACGATTGAAAAGGATTTTGAGTTTTATCTCGCATAAAAGAACTCACGTAGTCGTCAAGTAAATTCGGATTTATTAAAGGATTGCATATCTTTGCTAGACGATCATTGGCCCAAGGTAAACGATCGTGTAGTGTCTGTAGGCAACAGACCGAGCTAAACGATAGACTAAACGATCACATAGCTTTTGCTAGACGATCGCATAGCTTTATCTAAATAATTGGGCATTGACCTATCTAATAGTTCTCCACCATCTCCCACTTGCCCAGTCGTGTACGTGATCATTGTTTCCTCCGTTCGTCTGCCTCATACCAAGTTCGAACAGAGCCCACCCTCTGGATTCTCACATCGAGAATACCAAGGTCGCCTTGTTGGTGGTGTCAGACTCAAGTTGACACCGTCGAGGTTTTCTAGAGGTGATCATTGAGGATGAGTGCGAAGAGTTCGTGCCGATGAGATCGTTGAGGACGAGCTCAAAGTGTTCATGCTGTGTTCGTACGGTGTTGCGGTCGTGTAGATCAAGCATTCGTAGTTTCTGTTGTTTGATCAGAGTCGCACATCGGAGCGTGGTGACGCATCCTTCTATGTGCGTAGAGTTTTTCTCATTATGCATTTGTATTGTTCATGCTGTAATTTCTGGAATTATTTGTATAACCACTTGTTTAGAAGTCGACTGTAAATATATGTTCATTCATGATTGTAATTTGGAATAGTCTTGTTCCGCTGCTCATGGAAATCTCGCTTCCGATTTCTTTCAAGTTGGACTATGTTGTATTGTTAATTAGAGGAATCAGTGGTACTTAAGAAGTGAGATGTAACTATAGGGGCAAAACGGTAAATTGATCCAGCTGTACATACGAACATCTATGAAGGCTCATCGTACTCATGATTGGTTATATCCAATTGACACAGAAATATATTTGTGGAAAAAAGAGTTCAACTGTTAGTCTTTAGTGGAATGCCTGACAATTATCGGATGGTGAATCTCGTGGCTTAAGTGTTTAGTCAGTTATTCATGTACTGTTGGAGCTTCAAGCCACAGGTCCATTAGTTCCCCTTGGTATCTTGGATAAAGTTGAGAATCAGTGTTTGGGTCAGTTTGAAATGTTCAAATTGGCAAGAGGGAGTTCGATTATATATGATATAATTGAACTGGTTGATTATATATGATATAATTGACTAAATGTATGAGATACATTATTTTAGAGGAATTTAGATATAAATACGTTTTATATCATGTGGAGGAGAAAATACTATAGTAAATATGTGATATCAAACTATAGGGTAAATTATTAAATTGGTTAATTATATGATAATTGGCCTAAAACTTCTCTTGGATGTGCGTTAGTGGGAGAATCCGAAATCGGTTATTGTAACCGAAGAATAAAATAAAAATAATCGGTGTGAAAACGTAATGATCGCATTGCTTGAGAGCCTACACGATAGTCGCTCATCGCCTAAACGATCACACACTAGTGCCTAAACGATCGCACGTTCGTCCCTAAACGATCGCTTATAGTGTGCCGCGTCTTCTAAACGATTGTCTTCCATTTACTAAACGATCTCTTAATAAAACCTATACGATCGTGTAGCTTCTGATAAAAAATAAGCATAGAGCTATACGATAGCTCATTTTCTCTCTAACTTACTTATCGTCTACACGATTTGTTCTTTCTCCAACCTCTACCAAATTCATTAAAGTCCACAATTTGGATTCTCACTCTGAGAATACCAAAGGCTCCATTTGGTGGTGTCGTCCCCGTTGCTGTTCACTTATTCGTGACTGTTTATGTTGCTACTGTTCGTGTAGATGATCGTGCTACTGCAGTTGACTCTTTTGCTAGGCGATAGAGTACGGGTGGAGGTTTTTCTACTGCGTAAGGGTTCCAAAGCTTGAAGAGGGTCTTCAACTAGTATGAGAACTCTTTCCCTTGTATTTTAGTGTTCAAAGCACACCTTTAATTAATGTGAATTTGCATAACTGTATGTTAGAATGTATGTGTTGTATTTCGATCACGATGAAATTAGAAAAATCCGAATGTGCTCATGGATACTCTTCGTTAAGAGTTCCTTCAATTGGTATCAGAGCCAAGTTCTGATATTCCAATTTCATTGTTGCAACGAATTAAATATACATTCTTGGTGGGTGCACGTCTTCTTTGTTTAATCGTTAAATTGTTGTGAATGTGCGAATTAATGGATGTTTTCGTGGATGTTAGACTTGGTTTGATTTAATTCTTTTACATTTTCGGTTGTTTGTAAAGTCCCCTGGTTTTTTGGGCATTAATAATCATTATCGAGTATGTAATTCAAAGTCTGTTTGAGTCTTGAGTCGTTCGTGAAGAAGATCAGAGCAAGCGTTGTAGTTCTTCAAGGAAGGAGACGATCAAGGGTTGATCGCATCGTGTAGACGATGAGGTAAGCGATGACTGAGTATCGGGTCGTGTAGACGATGAGATGCTCATGTATCGTTGAACACGCACGCACACTAGACAATCGTATAGGTTAGCAAGCTTCATCGCTTAGTAATTGACTAAACGATCGCTTAGTAACGCAAGGTAAATCATTTACCTCTTGTCGCGTTAAGCGATCGCCTAGACGATCAGGCTTTGCAACCTCGTTGTCGTCTACGAAATCGTTAAGTTTTTGCATCTATCGTCTAGTGCGCGCTGGGCGATCGTCTACCTTCGGCATTTACTGCACGATGGAGTCCTCCTAGCGGTTCAAGACCCGATTCGTCTGTGAACCGGTTCACTCGATGAAAAATGTAATAGATAGGGTTATTTCATTCCGATTTTTTTTTTTTGTAAAGGCTCATCCCGATCCATTAATCCTTAGTTTATTATATGTAATGTATGGTTTTTATATGTCATATGGTATGAACGTATAGTAAATCCCACCTTAGGTTATGCATTGGTCATGCATCATCTCTTTATTGTAAATGTTATAATTTAGAGAAGCATGATTTAATTATGTAAGAGCATGCTCATGCATCATATAATATAAGAGTTATATTTATGCATGCATAAAAAGCATTGACATACATCATCTCTATATTATAATTGTTATAGTAAAGGGTGAATGATAGTATGTTTTCTTGGTTATTACGCATTATATATAAAAGGTATGTATAGTAATGACCGGACATTGCATGAAGCATGACACATAGTTACTTTATAAATGTTATAAACATCTTGTTGTGCACAATGGTTTTTTAGTGGTTTCTCTTTAAAAGTTAAAGAGAAATTAGAACTCATGCATTCTTACTTGGGTTTAATTCATAGTTTTAAAATGTTTAAAACTTGGAACACATAGACCTAAGATCACGGTTCTAACATGATTAGCAACCCTAAGGTTTTATTCTTTTAATCAGTTTAATAGGATTAAATTGACTAATAAAAGGTTAAAGTGTAGCAAATCTATCTATAAGAAACCTTTTATCTAAGGCGGGTTCTGTCTAGGTTTGGGTATTTAAGTTGACGAAAACGTAACACCCCTACCTGGGAACTTACTTGGAAAGGTGAATTAGATAGATTTGATGCATGTATACAATTAAGGATAGTCTATTAAAGTGTTTAAATGTGACTACTTGAACTTATTCATATTTCATAGACAAATGTTGTTTATGAGCCGAGTTTAAAAAGACGACTTAGACTAAAATCAGTAGTCGGATTGTCTAGGTTAATGAACCCCTAGGTAGAACATTCATTGGTGGAATATTCAGCCGGAACATTGTTTATGGACATTCATTGCACGATCTTATGTTTGTATGTAGATGATTTGTGAATCTTTAGATCGAACTTGCATATAACAAATGCTGTGAAATCCATTTTAAATGCAAACTTTGATATGAAAGACTTAGGCGCAGCGAATGTAATCTTAGGCATAAAAATAACTAGGTGTGAAAAAGGAATTTCTTTAGATCAATCTCGCTATATAGAAAAGGTTCTAAAGAAATATAATTACTTTAAATGTAAACCAGCATGTACTCCTTATGACCCTAGTGTTAAGTTGTTCAAGTGAAGGACTGTGTGGTCCGATGCGGAAGCGGGGATCAGTTCCAATTTTAAATTTCATAGAATCATGAAAATACAGAACCCTAAGTATGCATTCTAAAATAAATTTTACAACATGTTAAACAAAGGAGATGTTAGGGTTTGGAAACAACTAACCTCTTGAAGACAATAATTCTTCACGAATTCATCTACAACAAAAATCATGAACTCTTCTTGAATCACGAACAAAAACAGCAACACCCAACCTAAATTGGACACCACCAAGAGAGAGATTTCTACCACCAAGAGAGAGATTTCTATCATGAGAATGCAACACCTTTTTTTTCAGTTACACAGACCTTTTATGATTTTTGGGGAAGAAGACCTGTTAGGCACCCCACTCACGATCGTTATTGAGAGAAGATGGGGAGAGAGTTATAAATACTCCCACTTTTTAATTTAATTCAAAATATATATTTAAATAAAATAAATTTAATATACATATACATTAAACTATATGTTATATCAAATATAACACATAAGCTATAGTTTTTATATTGTATCAAATACAATATAACCTATGTTAGAATTCTCTCAATAATATATGAAATTTAATATAAATCAAATTTATATTAAATATATGAATCCAATTCATATTTGAATCATATTCAAATATTTATATCCTCTCAAATAAACTTTATATTATAATGTATAAAATATATTATATTAATTATATCACATAAAATTAATTTAAATCAATTATATCATATATAATTAATCCCTCAATTAATTTGAACAATTCAAATTAATCCAAAATTAATTAGCAATAATCTCAGTTGAGCTACAGAGGGGACCTTATAAATCGGTAGATTGAAGTTCCAATGGTATTTGGATAATTAATTAAACTCCTTTAATTAAATTGCCCAACTTCCATTAACTTCCAGTCACTCCACTAAAGACTAATAGTTGCACTATTTGCCCTACAGATATATTTTTGTGTGCATTATCCAACAAGTCAACAGTGCGATGACCCTTCACAAATTGTTCGTAAGTACAGTTGGGCCAAAATTACCGTTTTGCCCCAGTAGTTACATCTAATTCCTTAAGTACTGCTGATCCCTCTAATGAACAATAGATCATAGTCCAACTATGACTAAACCCTCTCGGGCCAAGAGACGATTTGGCGCCACATTATTCAAGCCTCAAAATCAACTCTTCAGGGAACAATTTATCTTTTTACTCCGACATTAGAGAAGAAATGAATTTCGTTTTGTATAGCCGTGTTCCCAACTCCCCAACCAGATGTATCCCCAAAATGGTAGGCATATCGAGTTGACGAACTATTCACTCTTAACCATGCAAATCAAAGGATACCCTTTATAGGTGGGAGTTCACAACCCACTTAGGATTCAGATCATGTCACCTATGGTCGTCTTTGTGAAATGTAAGTCTCTACTATTAATGATGTTATATAATGAGACTATTCATTTCGTGGTCCGGTCTTATACAAACCCTTTTTTATAAAACACCCCCGCTTAAATTTCTCTACATGAATGATGAAGATCAGAGTATTTCTAGAACTTTACAACAATTGTAACAACTAGAAAGTAGGCCATATTGGTAGTGTCAACTGAAGGAACCCTTATACAAGAGTATCTATGAACGGAAGCGGATCTTTCCAATTCATTATGAAAGAATTTTTATATATACATTCAAACATACAGATATACATTGATAACACTAAATTACTGGCATGCTTAAAGGATAAATAAACAAGAGACCGAGAGAACATACCAGTTGAAGACTTTTCTTCACTTGAAATCTCGCTTTCTCCACAAACGACCTCTCGCTCTCGCTAGACCAGCAAGTAATCATCCAACAACACCTTGATCATCTACACGAACAACTTCGCACGAACCACAGAAAATGGGGACGACACCACCCTCGGAGCCTTCAGTATCCTCAGAGTGAGAATCCAAAGGATGGGCTTTGTTTGGAATTTGGTAGAGGTGAGGAGGAAAGAAAGTCGTGTACAAAAGATCGAGCAAGTGGGAGAATAGAAAGATTATTGTATAGTTGGGTGCTTAATCGTTTAGTGCGCAATATACGATCATGTAGTAAAAGCTAGGCGATCGTCTATACGATCGTTTAGTTATAGTCAGGCGTTAAGAGATTGTCTAGGAAATCGTAAGCGATCGTTTAGAGAATGCGCGCACAGGCGTGCGATCATTTAGTTAATGGGATGCGCTATCATATAGGCTCTCAAATACTATGCAATCGATTTCTTATCACACCATGAGTGATTATGTGTGTCACTTGCAAAATGAAAACAATTTTCATTTTATTCTTTAGTTACTAAAATTGAATTGAACTTCCCACTGACGCATGATTTCAGAGAAAACAGTGGGCAATTATCTCATAACTGTCCAATTAATAAATTAATAAATATAATCATATTATATTCATAACCTATAGTTTGATATCATATATCAACCATAGTATTTTCTCCTCTACTTGATATAAAGCATATTTATATCCAATTTCCTCTAAATTAATGTATCTCATACATTTAGTCAATCATATCATATATAATTAACTAGTTCAATTATATCATATACAATCGAACTCCCTCTTGTCGATTTGAACATTTCAAACTGACCCAAAAACTAATTCTTAATTGGTATCCATGCTACCAAGGGGACCTTATGGACCTATGGCTCGAAGTTCCAACGATACGTGAATAGCTTATTAAACTCTTTAGCCATGGAATCCACCATTCGTTAACTGCCAAACATTCCACTAAAGAGCAACAGCTGAACTTTTCTTACCACAGATATATTTCTGTGTCTATTGAATATAACCAATCATGAGTACGATAACCCTTCACAAATGCTCGTAAGTACAGTTGGGCCAATTTACCATTTTTCTCCTGCAGTTACATCTCACTCCTTAAGTACCACTAATCCCTCTAATGAACAATACAACATAGTTCTACTATGTGTAAACACCTCTCGGGCCATGAGAAAGTGTTTGGCGCCACATCGTTCAAGTCCTAAAATCAGCCCTTAAGGGAGCTATCTATCTACTTGCCCCTACTTCGGGGAAGGAGTGAATTCCATCTTGTGTAGCTGAGTTCCCAGCTCCCAAATCAGACAAATCCCCAAAGTGGTAGGTTTGATTCGGTGACCTGGTTACTCACACCCATGTAAATCAAAGAACCGCCCTCAATGGCAACAGTTCCTAACTCACTCAGGATTGAGGTCATGTTACCTATGGTCATCCTAGTGAAGTGAAGTCTCTGTCATGAACGACGTTATATAATAAGACGTTAATACTTCGTGGTCAGGTCTTATATAAACTCTTTGTATAGGATGCCCCTGCTCGTATTTCCCCTACACAAATGATTAGAATCGGACTATCTGTGACAAGTCACAATACTTGTAACTATTCCACAAAGTTGGCCGCATCCGTAGTATTACCAGGATAAAGTTTCCCTCCTATATCCATATACTACAGACCATTTTGGTTATCACTTAAGACATGATCTACTTGTGTGTCACCACATGCATTCTTAAGTTATATAAAGACAACCAGGGATTTTAGTTTATTGGTGGTAAAGCAAATAAAACATTCAAATATGCAAAGTCAAGAAGTGAAGTAAATATCATATATTATACATCATAAACGTTCGTACAAACTGTTTAAAAACTACAGGACACGAGACTTTAGGGCATCATCCTCAACATCACTAAGATAAATACACAGTCTGATCCATCTATAATAGACCGTTCAGGTTATCACTTAAACACAATCTACCTGTATGTCTCTACATACATGTTGAAGCTTCATAAAATAACATTAGATGTTTGTCTATTGGTTTTATAGGTTAATGTTACTAAATGTCGAATAAAATACCTCTAATTTATTAAATAAACAAACTATTTGTACAATACAATTACAAACTATAGAACCCATGAGATTTAGGGCATCAACCCCAACATCAAGAACACTGGTGACAGTGATAATCAAACTGAGTATGCAAGCATCATAGGCAGTTTCCTTACGAGTTCTTCTTCTTATTATTCAAGCTAGCCATCTTCTCACGCGATATGTTGTTGACTGCATTAGGCCTGATATAACTTATGTTATTGGATTACTTTGTAGGTTTACAAGCAAACCTAGTATAGAGCATTGGAATGCTATAGAAAGGCTTATGAGGTATTTGAAGAAACGCTAGAACCTAATATTACATTAACAGAAGTTTCCCGCTGTCTTGAAAGAGTTCAGAAATGCTGATTGGAACTCCCCCTCAAATGATTCAAAGGCTACTAGTGGCTATATTTTTAATATAGCAAGCGGAGTTGTCCCTTGAAAATCCACGAAATAGATTGTTTTAGCCTAATCTACGATAGAGTTAGAAATTATAACACTAGCAACAGCTAGTAAAGAAGTAGGCTGGTTTAGAAGTCTGCTATCAGAGATTCCCTTAAGGAAAAAATCGGTACCAGCCATATTGATCCATTGCAATAGTACTACAAGAATCGCAAAAGTTCAGAACCATTACAACGAAAAAAGACGATTGTAAGCATGGTACCATTAGAGAGTTCCTCACTACTGGTCCAGTTAGAGTGAATCACATACGAACTGATGATAATTTGGTAGATCCTTTAATGAAAGGACTAGGCAGAAAGAAGATTTACAAAACCTCAGAAAGGATAGAACTCATGCCTATAAAAAGATGGATCACCTGTGTGGAAAACCCAACCTGTAAACTGGAGATCCCAAGAAACAGGTTCAATGAATAATAAGTGAATACAAGTGATATAAAGTGAATCATGCTAAAACGAACATAGAGTTCCCTTTCTATGACCTAGACTCTGAACATGATATCCTGAAGCGTAAGAAAGGTTGAAGTTAGTACTTAATGAGATCTATACTTGATGTTAAGTGGGGTACTTAGCTACAGGAGTACTTCTAATAAACTCAGCTATGTAAATGTGGAAGTGGGGGCCACTTCATATGAAATTTTAGACAAATTCTCTAGAGCATTCATTAAATCGAGATACATGTGCTAGGCCTTATAGCACATGTTTTTGAACTACACCCTAATAATGTTGTGTGTGAGATGTTGTTTGCTCGAGTATACTTTGAATCATCTACACTATGTCAAGGTTCAAGTCATAAGATACCTTTTCTTATGCATAATATTGTACAAACTGATTATGCTCGATGAAAAATGTTTTTCTTATGTTTAGCTTACAACTTTAAATTTTCAAGTGGGGGATTGTTAGTGAAAATTTAATTATAAATAGAAAAAAGGACCTTTTGAGAATCCCACATTATTAATTTTAAGAAGTGGAATCTCTTTTATAAACTCCCACCTTGAGTTGTGGGTTTAGGCCCCAAGGGATACCTATATTATAGAGAGAGTGAGGAGATAGGCAAATGTAGGTATGGTGGATATCTCACACATGCACGCCGCCGTAGTCACTGTTTGTCTGGTCGGGAAAGGCGAGGAGAGGTGCCCGTGTATGTGGAAATATTTTTATTAAAAATAATAATTTTTTTAATTTTTTGTTATTTCTTATTTTTTACTATTATTAAAAAGAAAAAAGGGAAAAAGCCTTCTCGCGCGCTTCTTACACGTGGCCCTCGTGCACGTTCTATGGTTCCGGGTGCTTCTCTCCTCGTTCGTTTTGCGTAACCGTTCCTATATATTGTGTCGAGTTCCATCAGTTTCAACACAACATTTTCTTCCCTCTCTTTTTTTTCTCTCAGACAAGAACACTTCCTTTTACATTTCTCTTTGATTTACGTTTTTCGAGCAACTTAGTCTTGAAAGGTATGAGATTTTCGATCGATTCTAGTGCAGCTGCGATCAAGACATAATTTTTTTTTCTAGACTATTTTATCTTGAGGACGGTGTGGCCAAAGATGAACTATTTGCACAAGGTGTAGAGCCGTGAAACGTCTTAAAGAGAGCGAGTTTCGCAACTCAGCCTGTAATCGATTTTTGTTTTGCAAGTTAATTTTCGACATCCGACGGCATTCGATCACAGATGTCTTCACTCAATGGGAGGTAGCAATTCTAACAATAGTGACCAAAATTAAACGTGTTTCGTTAAAGGTTAATTATTTATCATGAATATAAAGTGTATTAGACGTAGTTGAAATTGTTTGGAACATAATTTTTATTACGTGAAATTTACATGTTGAATGAATAGACTTTTCATTGAATTTTAATTTATAAATATTTGATATGAAATTTAAAAGTTGGAAAAGAGATTAAATGAAAATAAGTAGATTGATGAATATAATTGAAATACATATATGGTGTAATTGAATAAAAAAAGTTGTAAGCTGAAATTGGATGCAACTCTGTGAGGTGAGGCATGATCTTTGAATTATGTGTTTGCTGAGTGCAATAAATACAATTGATATCAATTGGTTATGACTATTTAGGTAGCGAGTTACATATTGATCTGTTTTCACAGATTGGATGAAATGTATCATAAAAACAAAACTTGTGTTTGCTTACGATCTTAAAAAGTGATTTCAAACTATTCAAATTTAAAGAAAGGAAAAAAAAAAAACTTTGAAGATAAAATAAATTTAAAAATATTTAACTTTTTTCACTTATATGTGAGATTCATGTATTATAAAACACATGTTTTTTTTTAATGAGATATGTCCATGAGGCAGCACGCATTTAATTCCTGTCCTTTCCTCATTTAATTTCTCATCCCGTAAAATTTTCCATTCAATTTTGGGGCAAAGATTCACTGCAAGGATCTTTTCTCGTTTTAGTTTTTTTAAAAAAAATTAATTACTTAAATAACTACCATTTAAAAATTGTAATTAGATAGTCAACTCTATCACTTTTTTATATGATTAATTCAAAATAGAAATTTTGAATTTAAAAAAAAATTACTAGACCATCATAGTAAAAGAAAATAATTACCTATAAAATTATTCATATATAATAAAAATTTAAATATTTAATTCAAATATATTCATTATCTTGACTATTAAATAATAAATTTTGAAGTTTAAATATAATATTTATATAATCATAACAACATAACAAAATAATTAAAATAAATTTTAAAAAAGAGGCAAACGAGGCAAGGTAGAGAATATATTCCTTGTCTGCGCCTTTATTTAACATATGGGAATTTTTTTTTTCTAATACTCCTTTGTTCATTCCTTGCCTAAACGAAGAATTTCGGCAAGATCCTGTCCTTACAGAGATTATGAACATCTCTATTTACCATCTTAATAAATGATTTCATATCATCCAAGTTTAGAGAAAACAACAAATCCTTTTATAGATTCAAAACTTTGAAAGTAAAGTAAATTTAAAAACAAACAATTTAGTAGAACAAATAATAATCGGAGTTTTTGAATTTTTTATAAATTGTAAGTAAATTTATAAAATAGACTTATGAAATAGAGTTTATAATATGTTAACACAAAAAAATTTACAAAGAAGAAATAAATATTTTGGGGACAAAAAAGTTCAAATTTTTCAGAGGAGGGACAGGAGGAATGAAGATTTTAGGCAGAAGAAAATATAGATAATTTAAGGGGAAACAGACCTTCTTGACAGAGAGTAGAGAAAAAGTGAGAAAACTAGAAGAAAGATTAAAAAAAAAAAAAAAAAAGTTTACCGACAGAATAAAATTAAGTTATTTTTATATATAATATTTTATTTAAAAAAATAGTTAGACGTATCTCGAGTAATACCTATCTTTGTACATTCCATCAATTTGTTTAATCATAATTTTTCATATGGTAAATTCTTTTTTCTTTAAAATATTTTAATAATTGTTTATGTAAGTAATGAGAGGGAGTGCATAAAAATAGTTGCATCTTCGGATGTAATCAAATATTACCTTTTATTTTTCTTTTGATATTTAAGTCTTATTTATAATCACGTCGATTCAAAGTAGATTTGAAATTTTGGAGAATTTATGAGTTCATGTTTGTTTTGTTCATTACTTTTGTAGTTTTAGAAAATAAAATATTTGTATATGTTAGATTATATATTTGGATTAGATTTTTTTAGACCATTAAATATTATTTTAAAATTTTAAATTAAAATTTTAAGATGTTCATGTGCACTTTGTTAAAATGTCTTGAATCTGTTATATAACACTCCGAACGATCAGAAGGATTTCACTAAATTTATTTTGCATATTTATATTATTTATGATTTTGATTTTAGGATTTAGATAAGTGCATTATAAACTTTTTAACCCTATAGAGACTTCTCCTCTGTATTCTGAGTATATTTCTCTCCAATAGTAAATTGTTCTCCCTCTATCCATGAATGTACCTAACATTAATTAACCACATAAATCTCTATATCGATTCTCTTTTGCTATACATTTTCTTTTCTTTATTTATCAATTCCATAACACATTGCATGTGTTAGTTACTAGTATTAGTAGAATTCTTGATAAACATATATTGTTGATCATTCATAAATCAAAACAAAAGAGAGTTATTGATTAGTAAGGTTGGGTTATAAATTAAGAAAGATACATGTTTAACAAGTAAAAACTTTGCCCACCAAATATATTTTTTGTCCATCTCCTTTCCTATTTTTCTTCCATTTCAAAAGTTTCTTTTTGTCTATACTTTTTTTATTAACTTAATTTTTCTCGTTGAAACTTTTTGTTCATACATATTTTTTTTTCCTACATTGCCAACATGAATATAGTTCAGCTAATATTAACTTATACTATCAATCTCAAGATTTGACATTCGATCCCCTAAAAAAAATTTTTTTTTAAAAAGCTTTCCTTTTTTTTTTTCTCTTCATTTTTTTTTTCACATTCCTTTTCCTCTATATATTTTGTGTTAATATTTTCTAAATTCTATTAATAAAAAAAATTACTTGCAATTGTAGAAAATTTTTGAAAATTTGGTTCTTCATTTGGAGATTTGTCTCCAATTTTTCGTTTGATATTCTCTACCAGTCTAAAAGTTTTTTTTTCTTTTTTTTTTAAACAAAACTAAAATTATAATGCAATAGTATTCCAAAAAATAATATAATAATAATAATGATAAACGAAGTAGAATATCGCTCATTGTTGGAATGGTTATCTCTAGTGGACAAAAGATAACTACAATCAAATGACTCGAACGATGTCAGACGTCGGAAATTAACTTGCAAAAGAGAAAACTATTATAGGTTGAGTCGCAGAGCTTGTTCTCTTTAAGAAGTTTTGTGGCTCTGCCCCTTGTGCAAGCAGTTCTGGTCACGTCGTCCCCAGGATAAAATAGCCCAGATAATACGGTCTCGAACTGGAACTGCATCGAAATCGATCGAAATTCTGACACCCCTCTAAACTGATATTGTTCGGAAACGTGAAAAGAAAGGAAAAGTCTCAAAGCCCTTTAGGATCTCCCTAAGTATAAATACATTAGTAGAAGCACACTTAGGCTCCCCTAAGTTTGAGACTCCTCACTAGAAAGTTTATCTTTCTTTATTTTAGTGAAGCTCGCTCCACTCTATGAACTTAGGATCCCCTAAGTTGGAGAATCCATCTTTTCTTTGATTCAAACTCGATCAGTATTATTTAGATGCAAACTATTAAAATTCAGGTAGAACTCACAAGACAGTGACAACACTGTTCTCTTTTACAAAACAATCACCAACCTTAACAAATACAAAGACAACCCTTAAATATGTACAACAAAACGCAAAAGATAACCCTAACAAAATATTATGAGCCCATCAGAAAAGGAAACAAAATCGAAGAGAAAAAATGTCATAAAATCTTCTCGATAAGAAAATTATCAATCTGCAAAAACATCTTCTTGAGAAAAACGGGCTGTTTGAAGCAAGACATGTTGAGACATTTCGAAGGACACCCAATGAAGAAGGTCAACACACAACTTAGAGAAAACAGAAACCAACAACCTTAAATAAATATGGCCATAACAAATCTCTAACGACAAAATCCCATATATAGGTCTAAGCTTTAGTCTTCTTGGTTTATTCACTTTTTTAAATCATGTATGCATGTGATGAAGTATATGGCATGTAAAAGAAGAATCAAACCTTGAGGTATAATCTTAAAAAAAGAAAAGCAAACTCCCTATTAAATAAAGTATAGGACAAATATCAAAATACATACCTAAACTTTAGAGACTATATTAATTTAAATTCTAAACTAATAATTATATCAATTTAAACCCTGAACTTTCATAAGCGTATCAGTTTAAACCATAAACTAATAATTATATCAATTTAAATCCTAAACTTGTATAAGTATATCCATTTAAACCTTGAAGTTTCATAACTACATCAATTTAAATCCTTTATTATGTTTATTTGAATACACTTGTGAAAATTTAGAGTTTAAATTGATATACTCATGAAAATTTAGGGTTTAAATTGATATACTTATAAAACTTCAAGACTTAAATTGATACAATTGCTAGTTTAGGATTCAAATTGATACTACCCTAAAGTTCAGTGTTTAAATTGATAAAATCTCCAAAATTTAGGGATATAAATTGATATTTACCCTAAAATATAATATATGAAAAAAAAAAGAAAGAAAGAAAAACAAACTCTCTCTTTTCTTTATTAGACCAAGACAAAAGTTTTTCTAATCTTTTCTTAAAAATTGCCTCTCTTTTTTGCTAGATAGCATATCAACTCTCATTGTTTTCAGGTGAAACAAAAAGGACAGCACTTTTTTTTATTATTATTATTTAGTATAGCAACTTTGTTTAGGGGAAGGAGGTTGTTCCACATTAAACCCATACTTATCTTTTTAATTGCTATTTATATAATATCATGTTCAATTATATATTTGTTAACTAAAAGTTACCATTATAATTTATAATAGGTTACCTTTTTGACTTTATGATTAAGAGAGAGGTTTTACTTTTGTTTAAGTCAAGTACCTAACTTTTACAACATATTAACCATATTAATTTCTTCATAGTGGAGTTTTCAATTATTTAGTTGGAAAACATGACTTTTTACCTTAAATTGTCAGACTTACGATGTTGTATCACTTTAGACTCTAAACTTTTAATTTTATCAATATAAGTGTTTAATTAACTCTCAGTTCAATTTTAGTTATTCACCTACTAATTTTAACAAAAAAAAAAAAAAAAATCTTCATGAACTTATTAATTTTAATCAAATGAAATTTTGCAAAAAATAAATTTGACCAAGACACAAATTTGTGTACTTTCAAGAAATCTAAAATTTAATTATTTGAAGTCAATTTTATAGATATTAGTTAAATAACCATAATATTATTCGTATAAAAAATATACTATGTGAATATATTATCAAGAATAATACTAAAAAGATTAATAGATAATAATTTTTCTAAAAAAAAATATATAGTAAAAACTAAATTTAAGATTTATTGAAAATACTGAACATTTGAAACTAAGAATATGGAATGAAATTGCACACATTCCAAAGTACAAAACGGCATGATGATATTCTAACCAACATTATATATATATATGGATTAAGTATAAAAATAGGGTAGTTTGAAAATTTATTTGCAAAAATAACGTGGTTTTTTGTGCTTACTCATTCCAGTCTTTTGTATTGTTGGTGAAAAACTTTATTTAAATGAAAAATTAGACTTTTCATGAATTTTGAAAATCTTAATTCAACAATGAAAAATCCTTTTATATATTTTTACTTCTAATTTTGGATTTAGGTCTCAAGGATATACATGTTTTAGAAAAAGTAACGAGATAGATAAATGGATATGATGGTCATCTCATACGTGTGTTGCCGTCCGATCGTACATTATAACAATATTTTCCTACATTAATGATAAAGGGTGAATTTTACATCTCCATAGTCTTGTATAAGAATCAATAAAACTTAATAAATTAACTAATAATTTGTTATTAATGTGAATATAATATAAATAATAAATATAGATGAAAAAATGTAACTCATTTTCTTAATTTTTTCAAATATTTTGAAGACATCGATATTTTATCAATATTTTGATTATAATCCTATAAAGATAAGCATGTAACATATTTTTTTTCACTTCAAACATAATTTATTATGTTGACCTCTAACCACTTTCATTGAATTAAAAAGAAAAGCATTTGTTTTCATTGATGAATTTTTGGACCACCTACTATAATCGAATAATATCCAGAAGTGAATTTAAAAAATAAGACTACGGTTACTAATTTATAATGAAAATAGGTATAATCAGAATGAAATTTTAATGATGAATGAATCGTAATAGATCTGAATCGCAAACATTATTAAATTGCTTTTGATCATATTTATTTAAAATTATGAATCTGTCACATTTTACTGTTACCGTTGGTGTTACTATTATTGTTTGTCTCTAATGGTAAGTAACAATAACAATTGAGAAAGGTAAAGATAATAATAAATGTGATAGATTCATAATTCTCTTACAGTAACAATATCTGTAATAATAATGATAACAAAAATAATAACGATAAAGATAGTGGATCCCACGTAATTTTCAAACACTAATTAGATTGAGCATCATTCATTCTTCAATTAGATTATATGTCTTGATTAAAAATTTGGAATGAGTCTCACTGTTTATTACAATTACGGATTATAGATAAATAACAACAAACGTAATCAATTAGAGTTATTTTTTATTTTACTATTCATATATCACATTTCGTAAAATATTTTGGGATCATTATCTAAACTACCTTACTTTTAAAATAATTTTTGAAAATAGAATACATTTACTTTTCCAATAAAAACTAATAATGGGTTTATCTGGAATCCAATAATGATTTAGAAAAGACAAAACAAAAAGAGATATTTGGATAAATGGAATAGAATGGAAAGATCGAGAAACGACCTAGACAAAGAAAGTGATCATATATATATATGTGTGTGAAAGAAGCTTGGCAAACCAAACAAGATATATAACTTTCAACCACACTTTTTTTTTTTTTATTTAGGTCTTATTAAGTTTTATTAAATAATAATAATAAATAAATAAATAATTTTATAGAGTATAGCTGTATATATTTCATATTCTTTTTAGCAAACAGTTAGATAAGGAACGTGATGATAGTTTCTTAACTAGAATATTTGGCAAAATAACTTTTCAAATATAATTTTCATAATAAGAAATATAGAAGAAAGTTAAACTATAATACATCCCCAATATGAGAAATTAATTAGATAATAGTGATTTTTTATCAATAAATTTTAGAGGTATCTATTTGTTTTTCCTCCTCTAATTTTGATTTTTCTAGTACAACCATTTGGAAAATTCAAATCTCTGATCTCTTATTCGGTCACAAGTGAATGTCTTATGTTAATTGAGCTATGCTCGTGTTGGTCATCTTATCCTCTACTTTTTTTCAACTTAATTATAAATAATTTAAGAATAATTTTATTTAAGTGATTTTAAACTGATGATTTGAATAAAATTAAGTGAAAATAGTTACAAATCACTAACAAAAATAGTCTAGATTAAAAAAAAAAAAGGATTTGAAATGATACAATTATTAGAATGAATGGGATTATTATTCACGTTGTCGAAATAAAGAAAATTAGCTCCCGTTTGGTAACCGTTTTATTTTTGGTATTTTGTTTTTGAAAATTAAGCCTATAGACACTACTTCTATTGAGATTGGTGTCCTAAATCTCTTTGTTCTCGTAGTTTGTAAACTTGTATAAACAAATTGCACTACAAGAAATTCAACTTTTCCCAACGATTTTTTCTCGATGCCAAAAAAACCGTTGGGAAAACCCATTTTTCTCAATAGTTTTTCTGGCATAGGAAAAAATAGGTTTTTTCGACGGTAGTTTAAATGGTGTCGGGAAGAACAAATATTCTTGATGGTATTTTTAGACCGTCAGCATAAAAAAATGTGGAATTTTTTTTTTTTGTAGACCTCTCCCGATGGTACGGTCTAGGCATTGGGAGAAAACTTATCCCGACAGTTGAGGGGAGCCGATGGGAGTTTTAAGAAAATTGATATTGTTTTTCAGGCTATTCCGACGGTATTTTACACTACCATCACGAAAACCAACTTTTTTCAATACTATATAAGGCATCGCGATAGGGTGATTTAAAACCCTAATTTCCAACTTCTTATTTTTTCATCTCTAGCCGCCTGAGCCAATATTTTCCCCTCTTTCTTCCGTAGACCGCGCGATCGAGAAGGTTAACGCCTCCAGCCCACCATGAAACCATACCCCTAGCGCCAA
Source organism: Benincasa hispida (assembly GCF_009727055.1). Lineage (NCBI taxonomy): Eukaryota > Viridiplantae > Streptophyta > Magnoliopsida > Cucurbitales > Cucurbitaceae > Benincasa > Benincasa hispida. Next base: position 26,045,012 of record NC_052360.1, read on the forward strand.
TGCTTCACGTCACTACCGCTAGTGCTTCACAGCATTACCGTTGTTATTTTAAAAGATCAATATTTTTAAAGTTCGGATGTTTAAATTTTAAGATGCTTAAACTGAATCTTCAGTATTTTTAAAGTTTGGATGTTCTGTTTTTTGTGTGCTAGACTTTCCCAAACCTAATGACATTCAACTGTAATTTAATTTCTTTCCCTGCCGTTCTTGATGCTTTTGGTTTGACCTTTTGATTTGATTTACAAAGAGTCCATGACTGTAAATTTGAATTCTGAGTTTAAGTATCTAGTTTGCCTGCTGGAATTGTTCGTTGAAGAATGTGATTATGTGCATTAGGATTGTTAGTAATGATAATATTCATCAAATAAGAATGAATTTGTTAGTATTGACTAGTTCTATTCAACATTATCTAATTTCTCATATGTCATTTGGATTGACTTAATTTATTGTTGAATACACCTTCTTTTCATGTTCTAGGTCTCGATTCATTAGTTGACTTTAATGTTTTTCCAGGTCGATTATTTTGATGTTGTCTAGTTTGATTACCAATTGCATGCATAAACTAGTTCATACTCTCTTCTCTCCATCTCTTCCTTATTTTCTCTGCTGAGAAAAGGGATTTCTTATCCTCTCATAGTGATATATAAAGGTTGCTATGTTAATATAGTCAAAGGGAAGATCTAAGTTTGAATTCATAACCTAAGTTGTATAAGTGAACTCTGTGAGACTTCACTTTTACCTGCTGCTTTGTTTGCCAACTGCTTAATTTATGTATTTAATTTGACAATCTCCTTGATTTGATAGTGGTAATGAAAAACTATATGTTTTGTGTACCTTACTTGATACTTTCTTAGTCTTTTGACAAGTTATCCAATGAATTGTTTTACTTCTGCCTTTTTGTTGAAGTTTAAATTGTCATTTTCCTTCCACATTTTCACATTGTTAAATATTGCTTCCTAAAAGTGATGAAGATTCAAGCTTCTTCTGGACATTGAGATTCTTCCTCATGTATTATGTGAATTACCATTTTCATATATATATATATTTTTTGTTCTTAGTATCAAGTTAAAATTTTCAATAAGTTTTAAGATTAAATTTCATATTTACATGCGTGAAACCAATATTAGGTAAATTTTAGATTTAAATGTTATTATTTTGAATTTCATATTTTAGATACAAAATAAACCATTGAAATTTTATATAAATTTTAAATTTAATTGGTTTATTTCGTGTGTTGATAAGTTGGCTTGTTTTGTATGTTAACTAGTTTGTTTTGTATGTTAAGTTAATTTGTGTTAATTGGTTTGTTAAGTATCTGACGATGGTGAAAAAAATTTATCGTCAAGAGAAATACTTTTTATCGACGGTTCCTTTTAGTGTCGGTAGAAATCCTCTACCCTTGTTCTGTCACAAAAAAAAAATTCCCTATGTCGAGGCTTTTTTGAGTCAGGGAAAGCTTTTCCGACGACGCTTTCCCAATGATAATACCGACAATCAAAATTCAGTCAGGAAAGATTTTTCCGATGGTTTTTTTACTTTTTCTGACGGTTTTGTCTGTCGGAAAAAGTCAAATTTCTTGTAATGTTGTTATTAATAAAATAAAAGTTATTCTATTTTGTGCATTAACTCAATCCAATAAACTAAGGTCTAAGGTTATTTTATGTAACTTTAACAGTATGTGGTAGATATATAGCTGGATCATGTTTAAGTAATAATCTAAATGGTCTTTAGTATATGAATAAGGTTGGGTGCATTATCCTGATGACACTACGGATATGGCCTACTTTGTAAATGTTACAAGAGTTGTAAGTGATACAAATGATTGGATCCAAATTCGTGTGGAGACATGTGAGTGGGTGTACCCTATACAAAGAGTTTGTATAAAATCGGACTGTGAAATGATTAATCTCTCTTTTTAACACCGTTGATTGAAGAGTTTAACATTTTATAAAATGAGCATAGGTAACTCAACCTTAATCCTAATTCAGTTATAAACTCCTGTCTATGAAGGCAGTCATTTAATCTGTATTTTGGGGTTTTGTCCTAGTAAAGAGCTGGGAACAAAACTACACAAGATGAAATTTATTCCATCCCGATTCTAGGGTAAGTATATGAATTGCTCCCTTAAGGGTTGATTTTAGGTCTTGAAGAATGAGGGCCCTGACCCTCTCTAGCTAGAGAGGGGTCTAGTTTATAGTTGGACTATAACTAATTGTTCATTAGAGGAATTGGTGGTACTTCGGAGTTAGATATAACTATAGGGGTAAAATGGTAATTTGATCCAACTGTAGTTACAAGCAATTCGTGAAGGGTCGACTTACTATTAATTGGATATATCCATGGACATAGAAATATATCTACAGTGCGAAAGTGCAGGTGTGAATCTTTAGTGGGGTGACTGACAGTTAATAAATGTTGGTTAATTAATCAAAGAGTTTAATTAATTAATCTTGTATCATTGGAGCTTCTAATCTGTAGATTCATATGATTCTCTTGCTAGCTCACTAAGGATAAAACAAGGGATAATTGTTTTTGGAATAATTTGAATTGTTCATATTATTTAAGGAAAATTTTATATTGATATGATTCATATAAAGTACAGTGTATATTGTTACATTATAGTTAATTATGAATATGATTCATAATTAATAAGAGAGATAAATATTTGAATAAGATTCAAATGAAAGTAATGTATATTGATACATTATAATTAAATGATTTATAATACCATATAATATATGAATATGATTCATATAAATAATATAGGTTTAAATTTATAAGAATGAGATTCATATTAAAACAATAGATTATAAGAAAAAAACCGCATTTTAATTTTATTGCATGTTATATAGTTAATTAACTAAGGTTTAGCTAATTAATTATATAATATTATGTATTATTATAATATAAGATTAATAACTCCCCTAGGGAGTTTCTGGAATGGCTTTCATCATGTGAGAGTTAATTAACTCCCTCCCCTTCTGTATTTGTTATTTAGGTGTTGAGAATATATATGGTAAGATACACAGAACGTGAAAGAAAAATAAGAAGGATTTCTCTCTCGATTCTCCCTAAGTATTCCCTCTACAAAAAAAACGTTTTGGAGCTCATACCGTACATCCACCTTATCTCTTGTCCAGAGAATAGCAAATGTTCTGAGTGGTGGTGTCGAAGGAAGCTCGTTCACTGTACTATCTTGTTCGAGGGAAGAATCTTTGTACGTTGAGTTCGTGGGAAGAAATCATGTCATTCGTGACTTGGAGAGGAAACACCACGAAGAGGAGTCTTCAAAGGTAAGTTCTTCGTGATCTTTTCTTCGTCTCTTAGTAGTATGCTTAAATTAACATGTTTGTTTTGTTTATTTTCTTTGTATTTTATGTTTTCAAAACTGAACTCCAAATGCATGGCATTCGCATGCTTTTGCTAGGAATTCGATTCCTTCAACTTCTACCTCTAACTTTTTTCTTTGTTATCTACTTTTTACCAATAGTTCCAAATTTTCAAAATTAAAAAAAAAAAAAAAAAAATGTTTTAAATTTTTTTTTTTTTTTTTTTTTTTTTTGAAATTTGACTAAGAATTCAACAATTGTACTTAAAGACGCAAATCACTGTAAGAAATGAGGAGAAAATGGACTTAATTTTAAAAAAGACAAAAAATAGAATACAAAATGGGGTCTTAATTAAAATACAATTTGGTAAAGAGCCTTCAAAATAACACAACAAAAAAATTATTGTTCATTCTACCAACATACTGTTGGGAATGTGACCAAAGTCTTGTATTGGTTAAATAAGGGGATGATCACAGGTTTATAAGAGAGGACAACTATCTCAAATGGTATGAAGTCTTTTGAGTTGTAACCAAAGCAAAGTCATGAGAGTTTATGCCTAAAGTGGAAAATATCATACCATTGTAGAGATAGTTGGAGGGTCGTTCTCCATAACAAGTGATACCAGAGCTATGCACCAAAGGTAAAACCATGAGAGTACATACCCAAAATGGACAATATCATACCATTGTGGAGATAACTGGAGGATCATTATCTCCAATACATAGTAGCATAAAACTTATATTGTCAATCTTATAGTAAGAAGTTTGGTTCCCACACCCCATATATTGTTAAATATATATATATATTCATTCTCAATTTTAGAAAGAACCCGCTCTATATCAAGAACAATTTTCCTTCCCCACAAATTCATATTTTTGTTATTCTTTTCAAGTTGTGGAACGGAGATTGGCAAATCATTAACATTTGGAATAGTAATTGGTGTTTTGTCTATTTAACTATGTTAATCAGCATCCGTGGTTTAAAAAATCCAAAAAAAGAAATTTCCTATTTTAATTCATCTCCTATAGGAAGAAGTTCAATAAATGCAAAGGAAGAAACAATGTATATCTCCATTAAATGAGTACTGTATGGCTTTATTCTTTTGACCTTTTTTCTTTCTCTCTGTACCATCATTGTAAGTCTCATTCAAACTTCATTTTCACATTAATGAATAAAAACAATAATGATGAAAAATGTCATATTAGAATGTTATCAAAGAAAAAAAAAACTACATAAAATGGAGATTGTATATTTGATCTACTTGGAAAAAAAGGAATCTTAGAAAAAAAAAAATGGTGTTTCTCTAGATCGATAAAAATCAGGGATGGAAACTGTTCGGTGGTTAAATCGAATCGAACCGAACCACATGCGGTTGATTCGATTTAAAGTTCGGTTTTGATATTTTTAAAAAATCTATGTTTTTTTTTTTTTAATTAAAAATGATTTGGTTCGGTTTGGTTTTAAATTCGATTTTTTTCTTTAAATTAAAACGGTTCGGTTTTACTCTTTTTAATATATATATTAGTCAAAAACGGTTTGGTTTGGTTTCAAATTTCGGTTTTCGAAATTGAAACTAAATCGAACTGAATTAATTCGGTTTCAAAATTTCTTCAAATCGGATTGAACCGCATTTTTTGACTTTACTGAATTTTCAATTCAATTCGATTCAGTTTTTAAAAACGGTTCAATTTTTTCGATTTGAATGACCACCCTTAATGAAAATAGATAAGTTTGCAGAAAAGAACATATAACCATAAATTCAATGAAAAAGTAAGAGAAAAATTGGTATCTTGAAATTGCCATTTTGTCTTTCTTTTAGTCTTAGAAGCTTCATTCAATGGATAGGCAACCCATATTTTTTTTCTCTTTAATTAACTAGTTAGATTTTGTTTTTTCTTTCTTTTTTGCATTTTCAAATTCAAAGATATATGGGTGAAATTTTGGATTTTCAACTTTTGATCAAAAACTATAATATGTTAACCAAACTATGTTCAAGTTTAACGTTAAATTAATTGAGTATAGATTTGAAATATAGAAAAATATTTTATTATAAACTCAACTATATTAAATTAATCAAAATTGGCGGACAAGTTTAAATTAATCTAAAATCTATCCATTAAATCTAGACTTCATTCATAAACTTTTTAAACTTAGACTCCAAACACATACTTTTTAATCTTACATTTCAAATATAATTTTCTTAAACTTAGACTATCTAAACTCTCAATTTAGTCCAAAGTAAGATTTCAAACTTGTGCATCAAACACTCCCTAAAACAGTGGTGGATCCAAGATTTTTGTAGTGGACACAAGTTCATATAAATATAATTCTAGTTGCATCAATAAAATATTTAATTTATATAATATCGCAAAAATGAGCATGGCTAACCGGCATACGAACATTGGTAGATCCAGAATTTCATATTAAGGGGCACAACTTGATATCAGGTTAAAATTTTAGCTCCCTTCTAAATTTGTGTGATAGTTCCAGAACTTCAAAGAAATATATACTAGATCACTAACATCTCAATTTGTGTGTCTAATACGTAGTACTAGACATTTTTTAAAAAAATGTAAATATTGGCTACAATATTGAAATTTTGATTTTCAATTAGAAACAAAAATAAATTTTTATCTAATACAACGGTTAATTTTTAATATTTCATGAGATTTTTAGATATTAAATTGAAAGTTTATATATTTATTAGTCATTTTGAAGGGACTTATTAGAGTTAAAATTGAAGTTTAGATATCTATTAGTCATAATTTTAAAAATTAAGGATTAAACTTGTACTAACTTAAATATAATATTAGAATAATTGTAAAATAAATATCAAAGTAACATATTTATATGTGAAAATGGTGTTTATATGTCTTGTTAACCAATAATCAAATAGTTACCGAGTGGGTGTCTAAACTTTCAAACATGTTTGCACATCACCTAACCGTCAAAGCAAGCGACAATTTTAATACTTGGGGGCACATGATAATATATATTCATAATATAAATACAAATTTTTATATTTAATAAAAAAATGAAATATATATGTGTGTAAAACAATACGATGTGACGAGGAAACGTACTCCTAATCCTTTCATAGATCTGCCTTTGCCTTAAAAGAATATGGATTAAAGAAAGGATGAAGTTGAAATTAATCAGACATTGCTCAAATTTTGGATATACTCTTGAATTCTTGGAAGATAGATTTGATTTAAAAGGGAAAAAAACAAAAAATAAATAAACCTTGATAAATTTATATGGATGACCCAAAAATTGAATCGAAAATGTCAAATGACCCTGTTTTGAAAAAAAAATGTCCAATGATCCTTTGCTGACGTCAAATTCGGGTAAAATTACCAAAATATACTCGCGCGCACGTGGAAAAGCATTCGCTCTCGCTCACTCTTCCTCTCACTGATGATCCATTTTGAACATCCATGGAAAAATGGGTCTTCTTCTTTCCCCTCTCGCCGGTCTCTTTCTCGCTGGTTCCGCTTTTATCTATCTCGCTCTCGTCAGTCTTGCTTTTATCAGTCTCGCTGATGATCCATTTGCGAACATCCATGGAATAATGGGTCATTTTCTTCTCCCTTTCACCTATATCGCGCTCTCCAGTCTCACTCTTGTCGTTCTCGCTCTCGCCAGTATCGCTCTTCCTTTCCTCACTCATAAAATCAATATTCTCTCTCGCTCTTACTGTTGTTCATCGGAGTTGGATGTGTCGGAGCTGTCCGTGTGAACTCGTTGTGTCGGAGAAGAAGAAGAAAATGCACAGAGGAAGGAGATCGAAGAAGAAGAGATGACGCGTGGAGAGGGAGAAATGAGGAGGGAAAAGGAAAAAAAAATAAAAAATAAAGGAGCTCGAGAAGAAAGAAGAAAGAAAAAAATCAAGAAAGGAAGGACGATATTGTAAATTCACAAGATCATGACATCAGCAAAAGGGCATTTCACATTTTTTTCAAAATTTGGGTCGTTTGCCATTTTGGGCCTTGAAAATAGGTTTTTTGTGCAATTTTTCCATAAACCTTTTCCTCCTTTTCCTCCACTAAAATCCCTACAAATTTTTTTTGTCTAAAAAGAACTTTTTGCTAACAATGTGTAGTAGAGGAAAAGGCAGAGTTCTAACAAATTATTGTGAATTTAAAGAGTACAACGGGAACACGAATACCAATAAAATATAATATAGTATAATAATAATATATAATAAAGTAAATAAATATCAAAATAAATAAAGCATAATATAATAAAATAAAATAACAAAATAGAAAATTTATGTAAATAGAAAATATGAAAATTTAAAATTCTCCAATGCTTTCTTTTCTTTTCTCACAAATTGTGTAATAGCAAGATCCACCAAATGCCACTATTTATAGAAAATTTGGCAAGTTGGAGGGGGAATGGAGTGGACACTAAGAATGAGTCTCCGTAAGGCACTTGGACTTTATGTAGAATGACACATGGTGGTGGTGGAAGAGTTACACATGCTCTTTTAGGACACTAATCATGGATAGTAATGGGCATCTATTTTATTATAATATTTACAATACTCCCCTTTAGATGTCCATTATATATATGAAATATGCTTCATTAAAACTTTACTAGGAAAAACCCAATGGGAAAAATCCTAGTGAAGGAAAACGAGTATATATTTCATATAATATAAACTCTTAAAAGAATACAATATATTTATTCCCTCTTATGGAAACATCACTTGAGGTCTCTGAGTCGCCGCATTCTAATGTTGTACATCAATTTTTCAAAAGTTATTGTAGGTATTGACTTTGTAAATAAGTCCGCCAAGTTATGGAGCCAGGAGTGTTTTGGAGCCAGTTTTGGTTATTATTGTAATAATTAGACCGTCAGTTTGTGCTTAATTATTTATGCATGTGATGTATGTTATAATTAAATAAATCTTGTATGTGCATATAATATGTCATGTAGATTTAAAATCCCACCATAGGAGGCATGTTACATGCATTGAAGGTATTTTATAAGATTATATATATTATGCATGTTTAGGGTTTCAATTATTTTAATATAAGTGTTATATTAAATCATGTGGTATCTGATATATGATATGGATACAAAAGCATGTCTAAAGTTTTATAAGTAATGATAAAATTGGTTTAGACATTAAAATCCATCACAAAGATAAGCTACATGCTCACGTAGGTTAACCACATGTTTTAATAGTTAAAATAGTCGACATCTTGTAAAATACGGTTACAAACTCAACTGGTATATAATCTTGTCTAAGGCTGTGGGTATTTAACTTGACGGTCTACGTAACACCTCCTACCTGGGGATTATGGCCGAATAATTTAGCGTTGTTAACCAGTTTTATTAACAATACTTGAGATGTGTGAGGTTTTAAAACTGGTTTATTACCTAGATATCGTAGGTTAAATCCAAATATAAACGTTATACTTGGATAAACACCTACACTTAGGTTGTTTGATTAGCCGAAATATTCCTAAGTAAAGATATACCCAAACAAATATTTGAACACTGAAGTGGAAGTTTAATAGCATATATGATATGTTATTAGAACGCTTCAGTAGGAATTTAATAACACTTCAGTGGAAGATTAATAACATATATAATATGCTATTTTTAGCTCTCACGTCCCTAAGAGTTCACAATCGAGATTCATGTTTCGCTTCGTGTCACCTTGAGAGTGACCTCCATTCGGAAAGTGTTTACATAAATCGAGATTATGGTGAATAGGGGAAGTTATTCACAGTAAATTCAAAAGTGATGTTTTGATTTTGATTCTCATGTCCTAAGAGTTTCACACCGTGAGATTCATGTGACGCTTCGTGTCACCCTAGGAGCGACCTCCATCCGGAAAGTGTTTTCATGAGTTAAGATCAAGGTGAATGAGGGGAAGTTGTTCAATGTAAAATCAAATATACGATATATTGATTTCAACTCTCACATCTCTAGAAAGTTCACACCGTGAAATTCATACGACGCTTCGTGTCACCATGGGAGTGACCTCCATTCGGAAAGTGTTTGTATGGTTCAAGAACAAGATGAATGAAGGAAGTAGTTTATAGTAAGTGGGTGAAGGATATGTATCAACACATCCTGTAGTCTCTTTCGTTTGTTTGGACCGTGAGATTCTATGTTGCGCATGCTTATCATCTTTAAGTCAGCCTTGCTAGTCATTTAATGACGGCTATCCCCTCAGAGGGTTGTAACATAGGATTCGGAACAAGTCAAACTCCAGAAATGGATAAGATTTCTTAGATCGTTTTCCAACCTTGACTTTCTAATTCAGTAGCATCGTTGGGGCCGACCTCTGAGGCCTAAAAATGGAGGGTTACACTTACGAAATTACTAAAATGTTAGTAAGTTCTGAAAAAAATGGTAGCTAAATGACTATCAAAATATGAGTTATTATGGAGATAGTACTTAGTCGAGAATGTCTACTTTAATGAAGGAGTATTTGACTACCCCTCGGTAGCACTTATTCTTACTCACTATAGTATCGTTGCAAATAAATAATGATTATGGGTACATTATTATTCTAACTCACTACAGTATCGTTGCAAATAAATAATGATTATGGATACATTATTACTTTTTTCCTAAAACTTGATTTGGATTTAGTTGCAATTTATTAATAAGAATATGTTTAAAATTTCAGCATGTCGAATTCTTCTAAAATACTCACTTCTGCTTTAATTAACGGTAATAACAATGCAAATTACTAGAAAATGATGGTTCAAAATAAGTTTTAACAGAAGACTGCCCTCTATCTCCCATCTCATCTAAAGTTTTGAACAATATAAATGAGAATGAAAAATTTGAACGACAGAGTAAATGTGATTTACTAGTCATCGAAACATGCATTGTGGAAAATGATAAAAAGACCAAGATAATATATTCAGGTGCTGCTAATCGTATTTGTATTTTCTCTCAAGAAACTAGTTCCTAGAGACAACTTACAAAAGGCGAAGCGACCTTTAAGGTAGGGACTAGGGAGGTTGTTTCAGCTAAAGCAGTGAGAGATATGAAGTTATTTATAGGAGATAGGTATATTTACTTGAAAATGTTTATTATATTCCTTCTATGAAAAGGAATTTAATATCTTTCTCATGTTTTCTGGAACGAAATTACAAAGTTTATTTTGAAAATAATAAAGTGTTCATTACTTCAAAAGATATTAATATTTGTTCTACAAAATTAGAAAATAACTTGTACATGTGAAAACCGACTGAGGTAAAAGCCATTTTGAATATAGAGATTTTTAAAACAACTGAGACTCAAAATAAGAAAAGGAAAGTTTCTCCAAATCCTATCTTTGGCACTTGAGACTTGGTCACATAAATCTCAACAGAATTTAGAGATTGGTGAAGAATGGTCATCTAAATCAGTTAGAAGACAGTTCACTACCGCTATGTGAATCTTGTCTTGAGGGTAAAATGACTAAAAGATATTTTTTGGAAAAGATCTTAGAGCTAAAGAACCCTTGGAGCTAGTACATTCAGACCTTTGTGGTCCGATGAATGTTAAAGCTAGAGGAGGGTGTGAATATTTCAGCAGCTTCGTCGATGATTATCCAAGGTATGGCTATATTTACCTAATACATCATAAGCCCGATACATTTGTAAATTTTAAGGAATATGAGGCAGAGGTTGAGAACCAATTAGATAAAAAGCTTAAAACACTTCGATTAAATCGAGGTGGTAAGTGTATGGACTTGAAATTCCAGGACTATTTGATAGAACACGGAATGCTGTCACAACTCACAGCACCTGGCACACCACAACAAAATGGTGTGGCAGAAAAGAGAAATAGAACCTTGTTAGACATGGTTCATTCTATGATGAATTATGCCCAGTTGCCAAATTCTTTTTGAGGACACGCAGTTGAGACCATGGTGTATATATTGAACATGGTTCCCTCAAAAAGTGTTTCTGAAACACTTTACGAGCTATGGAGAGGAAGTAAAGGTAGTTTTCGTCACTTCAGTATCTGGGATGCCCAGCACATCTGTTGGTGTAAAATCCTAAGAAGTTGGAACTGAAGGAACTCTTATACAAGAGGATCTATGAGTGGAAGTAGATATTTCAAATTCATTGTGACAAAATTTAACAATATATATTCTAACATACAGATATGTATTGAAAACACTAATTACTGGCATGCTTTAAAAGATAAATACAAGAGACTAAGAGACTAACCAGTTGAATACTTTCTTCAGAAATCTCGGTCTCACCGTGAACAAACTCCTCTCGCTCTTTCTCGTTCAACAAGAAATCGCCTAGCAACACCACAGTCGTCTGCACGAACAGCAGCGCAGAATAATAGGCAATGGGAATGACACCACAACTCGAAGCGCACATGATTCTCGGAGTGAGAATGCAATGAGTGGACTTTGATGGAATTGGTAGAGGGGATGAGGAAAGACTATCGTGTATTATGATCAAGCAAGTGGGAGAAAGGGAAGACTATCATATAGTCGGGTTCTTGATTGTCTAGGTCGGGTTACACAATCGTGCAGTAATTGCTAAGTGATCGTTTAGAAACGCTCAGGCGCAAAGCAATCGTCTAGTAAAGGTAAGCGATCGTTTAGATAATCGCAGGCAGTCGTTTAGGAAACGCGAGTGTGCGATTGTTTGGTAGGCGAACGCTATCGTATAGGTTCTCAACACTAAGAGATACAAAACTTTCACACCGTGAGCAATTTAGCGTGTATCTTGCAAAATGAAAACTATTTTCATTTTATTCTTCAATTACTAGAACTGAATTGAACTTTCCACTATCACACGAATTTGGAGAAAACTTTGGCCAATTATCTCATAACCGCCCAATTAATAAAATAATGAACTCATATATAATTAACTTATAGTTTGATATCATATATCAACTATAGTGTTTTCTCCTCTACTTGATATAAATCATATTTTTATCCAATTTCCTCCACAATAATGTATCTCATACAGTTAGTCAATCATATCATATTATAATTAACTAGTTCAATTATATAATATATAATCGAACTCCCTCTTGTCAATTTGAACATTTCAAACTGACCCAAAAACTGATTCTCAACTTGTATCCAAGCTACCAAGTGGACCTTATGGACCTATGGCTCGAAGCTCTAACAGTACGTGAATAGTTGATTAAACTCTTTAGCCACAAGATCCACCATCCATTAACTGCCAGGCATTCCACTAAAGACCGATAGTTGAACTTTTCTTACCACAGATATATTTCTGTGTCCATTGGATATAACCAATCATGAGTACAATAACCCTTCACAGATGCTCGTAAGTATAGTTGGGCCAATTTACCGTTTTGCACCTATAGTTACATCTCACTCCTTAATTACAATTGATCCCTCTAATGAACAATGCAACATAGTCCTACTATGTGTGAACACTTCTCGGGCCATGAGCAGGTATGTGACATCACATCGTTCAAACCCTAGAATCAACCCTTAAGGGTGCTATCTATCTACTTGCCCCTGCTTCGGGGAAGGAGTGAATTCCATCTTGCATAGCTTAGTTCCCAGCTCCCAAATCAGACGAATCCCCAAAGTGGTAGGTTTTAGTCGATGACCTAGCCACTCGCACATATGCAAATCAAAGGACCAACCTCAATGGCAGGAGTTCCCAACTCACTCAGAATTAAGGTCATGTTACCTATGGTCATCCTAATGAAGTGAAGTCTTTGTCATGAACGGTGTTAGATAACGAGACGTTAACATTTCGTGGTCAAGTCTTATACAAACTCTTTGTATAGGACGTTCCCCCTTGCATGTCCCCTACATGAATGATCAGGATCATACGAACTGTGACAAGTCACAACACTTGTAAGTATTCCACAAAGCGGGCCGCATACGTAGCATTACCAGGATAAGGTTTTCCTCCTATATCCATATGCTACAGACCATTTTGGTTATCACTTAAAAGAAATCCATACAAGACTCACTCCAAAAATCTCTGTCCTAGCTATCTACTAAGCCTCCTTTATATAGATTTAGGAGGTTACACTATTTACACAAGCCATGAATTTGTCCCACCATTTGACTTTATATGTTCAGAAAGGTGAAAGGTTTCTTTCAATTTTGTGATTGAGTAACTCTAGCAAAAGATCCAAAAACCAAATAAAAATAATTTAAAAAATGTAAAGTTAAATCATAAGAATTTGAGAAAATATTATTTAAAAATTTTTTAAAACTTTCGAAATTTTGGTATGGTAGGATGGCCTCATTAGGACCAAATATATCCTACCAATCACTAACCCATAATGAAAAATTTTGAATACATGTTTTTTCAAACATTATGAACCAGGAATGAATAAAATTGTTTTACCAAAACATATTGTACCAAGCATTTTGATAATCAATGTATGAATAAGTTTATGGAAGAAATTGACGAGAACATCTTTTTCGGTATAAATACTTTGGTTCTATTTGGTTGGAGTTAGAACACGAAGAATCCCGACTTTTGAAAAGGCAATTCTGTTGGGATCATCTTTGTTTTTGTTATGAGTGATTTCAATTGAGTCTGTATCAACCAGAATAAATTCATAAAATAAACGAGGTTTTTATGGATGATTTGGAATAAAATGGAAATTTGACTGAAATGTTTTTTTTGGATTGTTTCAGGAGTAGAGTTTCCTAGGAATTTCGGCTCAAGAGTTGTAATATATGAAATTTGGGTTTTATTATAATAAGAGGTAGATGATGATGGTCGATAATTAAAGGTTTTGTTTGAGGGTATAATTACTAAATTTTGAGGGTTTGAGTTTGTGATGGTTTGGAGGTGTTGGGAATGGTGTCCTAAATCTCCTAGTAGTCTCGTAGTTTTTAAACTCTGTAGACATATTGTTATTAATAAAATAAATATTATTTTATAAGAATTTACTCAATCAAATAAACAAAAATCTGTGGTTATTTTATGTAACTTAAGCATGTATGAGAAGACATACAAGTGGATCATGTCTTAAGTAATAATCTAAATGGTATGTAGTAGACGGATAAAGAAGGGATACCTTATTCTTGTGACACTACGGATACAGCCCGCTTTGTAGATGTTACAAGTGTTGTAAAGTGCTACAAATGGTCTGATCCTGACCATTCATGTGGAGACATGCGAACAGGGGTATCCTACAGACAACGAAATGATTTGTCTATTTATATAATGTTGTTGATAATAGAGATTTACATTTTACTAGGATAACCATGGTGAAAAACTCTTATACAAGAGTACCTCTAAGCGAAAGCGGGACTTTCCAAAGACATTGTGACAGAATTACCACATTTAAATTCAAACAAACAAATATGCATCATACTATAAATTACCGGCATGCTTTAAAAAAAATAACAAGAGAACAAGCAAACTTACCAGTTGAAGAACTTTTCTCCTCGGCAAATCTCACTCTCTCCAAGGGAACAGTATTCTCGCTGGAACGTCAACCTATTGTTCACCAACAACCAGTCGTCTACCACGAACGGCCTCCACACAAACAGAAGACAGATGGGGACGATACCACCATTTGGAACCCTCGGTATTCTCGATGTGAGAATTTGTTATATACAAAGTCTAGTCAACACTTGTAAGTGGGTTATATCCGTAGTGTCACCAGGATCAGGTATCCCACCTTAATCCTTATACTACAGACCGATTTAGGTTATCACTTAAGGTATGATCCACTTATATATCACATATGCATGCTTAAGTTCACATAAGAGAACCAAGGAGCTTTGTTTATTGGATATGAGTAAATGTCATAATTAAATAACACTTATTTTATTCATTGAACAATGTGTATCTTTACAAAACAATAAGACTCTGGGAGAATTAGAACACCAATCCCAACAATCTCCCACTTGTTCTAATGATTCGGGAGACTAATGTACAATGCAATATAAAAATGTACAATATACAATAAACTAGGACATACCCCAGTATCATCTCCCACTTGCCCTAGACAATATGTCGCATGTCCCGCAGACCCAGACTCTCCGGGTGACCCTCGAACACTTTAGCCGTGAGGGCCTTTGTAAAGGGATCAGCAACGTTGTGCTCCGATGCGATCTGCTTAACTATCACATCACCACGACGCACAATCTTCCTGATCAGGTGATATTTTCGTTCTATGTGCTTACCTCGACAATGACTCCAAGGCGCCTTTGAATTTGCCACAGCCCCGCTGTTATCACAATATAGTGTGATCGGTAAATCCATATTTAGAACAACTTCCAAATCAGTAAGGAACTTCCTCAGCCAAACAGTCTCTTTAGCTGCTTCACAAGCCGCTACGTATTCGGCTTCCATAGTGAAGTCCACAATGCATCCTTACTTGATGCTTCACCAAACTACAGCCTCTCCATTCAGAGTAAATATTAACCCCGATGTCGATTTGCGAGAATCTCGATCGATCTGACATTCAGAGTTCGTGTATCCTATAAGAATCAGATCCTTATCTCCATACACAAACATGTAGTCCCTCGTTCTCCGAAAATGCTTGAGGATCGTCTTAATCGCCGTCTAGTGATCAAATCCTGGATTGGACTGATATCGACTGACAATCCCTAATGCATAGCAAATGTCAGGTTTGGTACACAACATTGCATACATCAAGCTTTCTATAGCAAAAGCATAGGGAATCTGTCTCATCTCCTCAAGCTCTTGAGGTGTCTTAGGACATTGATCCTTAGACAGAACAATTTCATGCCTGAAAGGTAACAAACCCCTCTTGGAATCCTACATCATGTACCTGATCAACATTTGATCAATGTATGATGCCTGAAACAGGGCTAACCGTTTTTTCTTGCGATCCCGAATGATCTGGATCCCGAGAACATACTGTGCCTCACCTAAATATTTCATTTGGAAATGGGTAGCTAACCAACTCTTAATGTCAGTCAGATATCCTACATCATTTCCAATGAGTAGGATATCATCCACATATAGTACTAGGAAAGCTACTGAGTTATTGATGATCTTCTTGTAAACACAAGGCTCATCAACATTCTGGTCAAAGCCAAACGACTTGACAGCAGTGTCAAATCTGATGTTCCAAGATCGAGATGCTTTCAGGCCATAAATGGACCTATTAAGCTTGCAAACTCTTTGCTCTTGATCTGGAACTACGAACCCCTCTGGTTAAGTTATATAGATGGTCTCTTCAAGATTACCATTCAGAAAGGCAGTCTTGACGTCCATTTGCCATATTTCATAATCATAAAATGTGGCTATGGACACTAGAATCCTGATAGATTTTAGCATGGCAACAGGTGAGAAAGTTTCCTCATAGTCAACTCCCTCAACCTGGGTTTAACTCTTTGCCACGACTCTAGCCTTAAAGGTTTGCACCTTTCCATATACACCTCTCTTTCGCTTATAGATCCACTTACACCCAATAAGTTTAACCCCATCAGGTGGATCAACAAGCTCCCAGACGTTATTAAAGTACATAGACTCCATTTCCTGGTTCATGGCCTTAACCCATTCATCTTTGTCAACATCCTCCATTGCTTTCTTAAAAAACAATGGATCCTTAACCCCATCATTCATAATGATGTTTTGGGCTTCAGTCAAACCTATGTAGCGATCCGGTGGGTTCATAACCCTCCCACTACGTCAAGACAGACTCAACTCTTGAGCTGGTTAACTAAACGTCCCGAACTCAACAACTCTTATTGATCTGTCGGTCTATTCAACAACTTTTGTTGAACCTTCAGCAATCTCAGTCTCACTTGAGATCTTACGTAAAACGAGCTTACTTCGTGGCTTATGATTCCTCATGTGATCTTCTTCCAAGAAGATAGCATTAGTGGAAACAAACAATTTGTTTTCACTTGGATTATAGAAGTATCCTCCTCTCGTTTCCTTGGTGTAGCCCACAAAGAGGCAAGCCTTCGAACGCAGTTCCAACTTCTTTGGGTTAGTCGCTAGCATATGTGATGAATAGCCCCAAATCCTAAAGTGGTGTAAACTACCTTTACGGCTTCTCCATAACTTAAAAGGTGTTTAAGAAACACTTTTCAAAGGAACGTTGTTCAGGATATAACATGCAGTCTACACTGCATAACCCCAAAACGAGTCTGGAAGATGAGCATAACTCATCATAGACCGAACCAGTTCCAACAAGGTCCTGTTTCTCCTTTTTGATACACCATTCTGCTGAGGTGTACCAGGGGCCGAGAGTTGGGACGCAATCCTATGTTCTATCATATAATTCTGGAATTTGAGGTCTATATACTCTCCACCACGATCAGATCGTAGTGTTTTTATCTTTGTACCTAACAAGTTTTCAAGTTCAGCCTTATACTCTTTGAACTTGCAAGGGCTTCAGACTTACGTTGCATTAGGAATAGATACCCAAACCTTGCATAATCATCGATGAAAGAGATAAAATATTCATACTCACCTCGAACTCTAACATTCATCGAACCATAGAGGTCTGAATGTATAAGCTCCAAGGTTTCCTTGGCTCTGTAACCTTTTCCAATAAAAGGTCGTTTGGTCATCTTTCCTTCGAAGCATGATTGACATATCGGGAAGGAGTTTTCTTCTAAACTCTTTAGAAGTCCATTTTTCACCAACTTCTCAATCATATTGAGGTTGATGTGACCTAACCTTAGATGCCAAAGATGGGTGTTTTCCTTTGTAAAAACCTTTGGTCTTTTAGCTGTTGTTGCCGTACTGAACTTTTCAGTATTAAATATGGCTTTTATGACTAACGGCCTTAGTACATATAAGTTATTTTCCATTGAACCATAATCAATCTCCATTCCATTCTTGAAAATAAACACTTTATTCTCAGAAAAGGAGACGGTATAGCCTTGTTCAATGAGACAAGAAACCGAGATTAAGTTCTTCTTAATATGAGGAACTACAAAAACATTATTCAGTAATAGATAACATTTCTTGTCAACAAATAACTTCAACCTACCTACAGCAACAGCTGAAACAACCTCACCAGTACCGACTCGAAGAGTCATCTCTCCCTGTGGTAGCGTTTGCCAGGAACTGAATCCTTGGTAAGAGAAACGGACATTATTGGTAGCACCTGAATCGAGGATCCAGGCGGAATCATCATTCTCTACCAGACATATCTCCAAGACCAATAAATCATATTTACTGTCTTGTTTCCTCTTTTAGAGAGTAGTGGGATGGAAGTCGTTTGCCATGAAATTTGTTTCACATGATTCTTTCCACTGTAAATAATCGATCATTTTTATAAGCTTTAAACGGAAATACTAACGAGTTACTGAAAAGAAAAGCACATTGACCTACGTTAGAGTCAGATCTCTTCAAACCTTTTTAGAAAGAAAGTGTAATAGCAAATACCCGTTGTAAAACAAAACAACATCCAATAAGATTTTAGCAAAACTAAAATGAACTCCATGTGACATCTAGTTTCGCAATGACGCTTTAAAGGTTTAGGACAAAAGCCGCCTAAGGGAGGTCAGTTATCCCTCATCTGAATTGAGAAGATCTCAATCAGTCATTAATACCAGAACAACTCTTGCTCCTATAACAACTAGCCATCATTGATTTGGCCAAGAGATCATTAACTTACTTATAAATCTCCCATAATTGTGACCCACCATTTTAAGCCCTAGAGGTCCATCCCAAAAGGCTAATCCAAAGGGAAAAAATCCGATTGGGACAAAACCTAAAGCGACCCTATCCATTTCTGGAGTTCACCTCGATATTGAACAACTGCACAAAACCCATCTTAAGGGGGCCGCTTCTAGGGCAACACGAGGGCGTACAGAATGATCTCACGGTGTGAACCAATGACAGAGACCATAGAACATGTTGACACATACCCTTCACCCACTTACTATAAATACTCTCTCCATCCACCTTGATATTGACTCATGCAAACACCATCTTAAGGGGGATGCATCCTGGGCATCTCGAGACCAAGCATGAATCTCACGGTGTGAACATACAGGGAGAAACGTGAGTGGAATCATAGACATATCTGATACACCTCTTCCTCCCACTGAGTATTTTATAACCTTGGGTTTAGCTTACTTAGAAAAAACACGACTAAGGATTTTAACTAAGTGACTTTTAGGTTTTCCCAAGAGTAACATTTATCTTGGATAGTGGAATAACTTTTGATCATCATCCATCAAACTCTTTAACGGAATCTTTGACCAAAACGATGCATGCTTGTTGAAAATCTATCTAATTCACCTTTCCAGGTAGGTTCTTAGGTAGGGGTATTATGTTTCCATCAACTTAAGAATCCCAGCCTAGCCAGAACCCGCCTTAGATAAAAGGTCCCTTATAGATAGGTTTACAACAAATTTAATCTTTTATTCCAACCAATTTAATCCTATTATACCGATTTTAAAAGATTAAGCTAGGTTACTAAACTCTTTAGAACCACTTGAACTTAGGTCTATTTCAATCCAATTTTAAAACCCTTTTAAAAAACTTGAGTTCACCCTAATTTCGCATGCAACTCTGAATTATCGATTTTAGGTCTAATTTCCTTTATAACACATATAAACGGAAACAACCACCATAATGCGAAGCTAACACATGCAAGGCATTCATAACGATTATAAACGACCTAAGTGTCATGCTCAATGCATTGTCCATTCATTGCTACTTCTTTTATATCACTTATACAAAACAGCAATGAAACAAGCAAAACATGCTTCCATTCACCCTTAGACTATAACATTTATAATAAAAGGATGATGCATGGTAATGCTCAATGCATGCAAAATATAACTCTTATATTTCATGATGCATGCGCATGCTTTCAAGTAATTACTTCATGCAATATTATAACATTTATAATACATGATGCATGAATAATTGCACAACCTAAGGTGGGTTTTTAACTATATGAAAAATACGTTGGCATATAAGTACCATACATCACATGTATAAGCAATAAAAGTTGATGAACCAGGTAAAATTACCTTAAAACACGAAAAAGAAAGCTAACTATAACAAAGACAAGGAGTCTCCGGATTAAACAGGCGAACCGGGTCTTGAACCGCTTGGCAAAGCATCGCTTCTCCAACCATTCATCGTGTACTAAGCACCCCGCGATCGTATAGACGATAATACAAACCCTTTTTTCTATCACTTACCAGCACTCCCAGAGTTAAATGATCGTTTAGCATTTACTATACGATCGTCTAGAAAATCCAAACAATTGTTTAGTTATTACTACATGATCGTGTACCTTTACTAAGTAATGAAGCCTGAAGTACACGATCGTTTAGCGCACTCCGCACAACACTCGCCTTCCGCGATTGTCTAAGCGACTATGATGCTGCGAAGCACCATTGCCTAAGCGATAGCTTAGCTAGCGCCTCCATATCGCATACGCACAATCGCATAGGTAGTAACTAAGCGATGAAGCCTGCTCATTACACGATCGTCTAGCGCGTGCCTTCTACTAAATGATGAGCATCGTATGCTCCCACTACGATCGCCTACCTCCAGCGCCTACACGTTCGCGCAACAACGCTACGCGATATGGTAAACGATTTACCCCATCGCTTAGCATTAGCTAAACGATCGTTTAGAAAATACTACACGATCGTCTAAAAAAAATATATAAACGATCACTTAGTTAAATCCCTACGATCGTTTACTTGAGGCTACACGATCCGACCGACACTTGGTCTTCTTCTTCGTTGAGAACTGCATCGCCATGCCCCGAAATTTCATCACGAACAACTCGACGAACTCGAACTTTTCGAATTACAGACTCGATTGCAAAGTTAATTTTGCCCAAAAACATAGGGGCCCTTACAATTAATACTTTGTAATACCGAAAGCTTTAACAAAAAGACAATTTAACCCGAAACGTTCATCAAAAAAACATCCACAAATGTAGAAACCCACCGCGACTAAAAAATGATGTTCAATTCATATCTGTAATTTGGAATATCAGAGAACCTAGGACCAATTGAAGGAAATCGAAAACGAGATTTTCATGAGTAGCGGAACAAGACTATTCCAAATTACAATCATGAATGACTAAATCATTTACAGTCGACTTGAAACAAAAAGTTATACAATTCAGACATAAATTACATCATGTAAAATACAAAGAAACAAAGAGTAAAACTCTACGCACATAGGCTGAAGTGACTCCACGCTCCGTTGCGCGACCGCTCGAACAACAGTGACTACAAACACTCAATCTACACAACCGAACCACTGCACGAACAGTTCGCGCTCGTCCTCAACGATCTGCTTGGTCACGATCTCCTCTGCAACAGCGAAAGACCTCCACAGCACCACGAACGGCCTCCAGAAAACCTCGACGATGTCGAGTTCAGTCTGACACCACCAATAAGGCGACCTTGGTATTCTCGGTGTGAGAATCCAGAGGGTGGGCTCTGTTCGGACTTGGTATGAGGCAGCCGAACGGAGGAAACACAGATCATGTACACGACTGGGCAAATGGGAGATGGCGAAGACCTATCGTATAGGTCGATGCCCAATCGTTTAGATAAAGCTATGTGATTGTCTAACAAAAGCTATGCGATCGTTTAGCTCGGTCTGTTGCGTACAGACTCTACATGATCGTTTACTTTGGGCCAGTGACGTCTAGCAAAGCTATGCGATCGTTTAGTAAACACTACATGATCGTTTAGTTCGCATCTGCATGATCGTTTAGCACGCCCAGCCGTCGTTTAGTAAATCCATATTTACTTGACGACTTTCGTGAGTTTCTTTACGCGGAGAGAAAACTCAAAATACTTTTTTTCAAACTTTTGTAAAAACTTCTTTTCAAAATAGGAAACCACTTTCCTTTTAAACTCACGGTTACTATGATCCAATAACCACTCACTACTCTAGTTATTTAAAAGAAAAAGAATTAATTATCCAATAATTAATATCATTATAAACATAGATGATAACCAACTTATCATACTATATTTATAACCTATCGTTTTAATATTTAATCTCATGAAACATATAAACCATAGTTCTTTTTCTGTTCCATGGTACTTAATGTAAATCTCATTTATATCAATCCTCCAGTAGATGTATCTCATACATCATACCGATTATATCATATATAATCAAAATACCTATTATCAATTTGAACATTTCAAATCAATACCAAGAAATGATCCTCAATAGAATCGAAGCTACCAAGGGGACCTCATGGACCTGTAGCTCCGAAGCTCCAACGGTACGTGAATAACTGACTAAACTTTTTAGCCACGAGATCCACCATCCTTTAACTGCCAGACACTCCACTAAAGACCGACAGTTGAACTCTCCTCACTACAGATATATTATGTGTCCATCTTAACTAATCAGCAGTGCGAAAACCCTTCACATATCGCTCATAAATACAGCTGGGCCAATAACCGTTATGCCCCTATAGTTACATCTGTCTCCTTAAGTACCACTGATTCCTCTAATGAACATAAATCATAGTTCTATTGTGACTGAGTTTTCTCTTCCAAAGAGAAGCTATGGCCACTATGTTCAAGTCTCAGAATCAGCCCTTAAGGGAGCAATCTCTCTACTTATCCCTACTTCGAGAAATAAGTGAATTTCATATTGTGGATTGAGTTCCCAGCTCTCAGATCAGACAAGTCCCCAAAAGATAGGCATGTTGAGTTGGCAATCTGGCCACTCTCACCCATACTAATTAAAGGACCGCCCTCAAAGGCAAGAGTTTCCAAAACACTCAGGATTAAGGTCGTGTCACCTATGGTCGTTTAGGTGAGATGCAAGTCTCTAGTATCAACGGCGCTATATACAGAGTCTAGTCATCTCGTGGTCTAGGTCTTATACAAACTCTTTTTATAGGACAACCCCGTTCCACGTCTCCACATGAATGGTCAGGATCTACCAACTGTAGTAGTTTACAACACTTGTAAACCTCTACAAAGCGGGTCATATCCGTAGTGTCACCAGGATCAGGTATCCCACCTTAATCCTTATACTGCAGACCGATTTAGGTTATCACTTAAGGCATGATCGACTTATATATCACATATACATGCTTAAATTCATACAAGATAACCAAGGAGCTTTGGTTATTTGATATGAGTAAATGCCAGAATTAAATAACACTTATTTTATTCATTGAATAATGTGTATCTTTACCAAACAACGAGACTCCGTGAGAAATAGGACACCAATCCCAACACTACAGACCATTTTGGTTATCACTTAAGACATGATCCACTTGTATGCTTAAGTTACATAATGATAACCATGGATTTTAGTTTATTGGTTTGTGGTAAAGCAATTAAAACACCCATTGTTCAAAGACAAGTAGTGAAGAAAATATCATATATTATACATCACAAGTGTTCGTACAAAACTGTGTTTACAAACTACAGGACACGAGACTATAGGGCATTATCCCCAACAATATACCACAATTGAAGGAACACTTATACAAGAGTACCTCTAAGCGGAAGCGGATCTTTCCAAAGATATTGTGACAGAATTACTATAATTACATTCAAACAAACAGATATGCATCATACTGTAAATTATCGGCATGCTTTAAAAAAAATAACAAGAGAACAAGCAAACTTACCAGTTAAAAAACTTTTCTCCTCGGCAAATCTTGCTCTCTCCAAGGGAACAGGTGCTCTCGTTGGAACGTCAAGCTATCGTTCTCTAACACTCGATCATCTACCAAAAACAGCCTCCATACGAACGGAAGAAAGATGGGGACAATACCATCACTTGGAACCCTCGGTATTCTCGGTGTGAGAATCCAAAGAGTGGGCTCTGTTCAGATTTAGTAAGGGGAAAGAGGAAAAGTGGATCGTATACAACGATCAAGCAAGTGGGAGAAGGCTTAGCCTATCGTATAAAAAAAATTCTTGATCGTTTAGAAGAGTGTACACGATCATGTAGTAAAAAGGCAGCGATCGTCAGTACGATCGTTTAGTAAATGCTTGGCACTAAGCGATCGTTTAGTGAAATGTAAGCGATTGTTTAGAAAGAAGCGCGTGCATGTAAACGATCGTGTCGTAAACTCGAGCTATCGTATAGTCTCTGATTTTACTAAGCGATGGGTAGCATACACTTCACTTGAGCAAATTCCGTGATCTTTTACAAAATGAAAACGATTTTCATTTTATTCTTCAGTTACGAAAACTGATTGGAAACTTCCCACTAACATATGGTTACTGAGAAAACAGCATCCAATTGTCCTATAATTGTCAAAATAAAATAATAAATATAATCATATTATATTCATCAACCTACAGTTTATATCACATATCAACTATAGTGTTTTCTCCTCCACTAGATATAAATCATATTTATATCCAATTTCCTCCAATTAATGTATCTCATACATAAAGTCAATCATATCAAATATAATTAACTAGTTCAATCATATCATATATAATCGAACTCCCTGTTGTCAATTTGAACATTTCAAACTGAACCAAAAACTAATTCTCAACTTGAATCCATTGAGCTACCAAGGGGACCTTATGAACCTATGGCTCGAAGCTCCAACGGTACGTGAATAGCTTACTAAACTCTTTAGCCACGAGATCCACCATCTGTTAACTGCCAAGCATTCTACTAAAGACCGACCGCTGAACTCCCCTTACCAGAGATATATTTCTTTGTCCATTGGATATTACCAATCAACAGTACGATAACCCTTCAAAGATGCTGTAAGTATGGATGGGCCAATTTACCGTTTTGCCCCTGTAGTTACATCTAACTCCTTAAGTACCACCGATCCCTCTAATGAACAATACAACATAGTCCTACTATGTGTGGAACCTCTCGAGCCATGAGAAGGTATGTGGCGCCACATCGTTCAAGCCCCAGAATCAGCCTTTAAGAGAGCAATCTATCTACTTACCCTTGCTTCGGGGAAGGAGTGAATTCCGTCTTGTGTAGCTGAGTTCCTATCTCCCAAATCAGACTAATCCTCAAAGTGGTAGGTTTGCGTCGACGATCGGGTCACTCACACCCATGAAAATCAAAGGGTCGCCCTCAAAGGCAGGAGTTCCCAACTCACTCAGGATTGAGGTCATGTTACCTATGGTCATCCTAGTGAAGTGAAGTCTCTGTCATGAACGACATTATATAACGAGACGTTAACATTTCATGGTCATGTCTTATACAAACTCTTTGTATAGGATACCTTCGCTCGCACGTCCCCACATGAATGATTAGGATCAGACCATTTATAGCAAGTTACAAGACTTGTAACTATTCCAAAAAGTAGGCCGCATTCGTAGCGTTACCAGGATAAGGTTTCCCTCCTATATTCATATACTACAGACTATTTTGGTTATCACCTAAGACATTATTCACTTATATGTCACCACATACTTGTTTAAGTTACATAATGATAACCAGGGATTTTAGTTTATTGGTTTGTCATAAAGCAAATAAAATATCCAATGTTAAAGACAAGTAGTGAAGAAAATATTATATATTAAACATCACAAGTGTTCGTACAAAACCGTGTTTACAAACTACAGGACACGAGAGTTTAGGGCATCATCCCCAACACATAGGTGGCATGACCTTAATCCTGAGTGGGTTAGGAACTCCTACTCATAAGCGCGGTCCTTTAATTTTTATGGGTAAGACTGGCCAGATTGCCAACTCAACAAACCTACCATTTTGGAAATTCGTCTGATTGGGGAGCTGGGAACTCAGCTACACAAGACAAAATTCACTCCTTCCCCAAAGTAGAAGTAAGTGGATAAATTGCTCCCTTAAGGGTTGATTCCGAGTCTTGAACATAATGGTCACGCTCTCTCTTGGAAAGAGAGGACTTAGTCATAGTAGGACTATGACTTATTATTCATTAGAGAAATCAGTGGTACTTTAGGAGTTAGATGTAACTATAGAGGCAAAACAGTAAATTGGCCTAGCTGTACTTATGAGCGATTTTTGAAGAGTTATCGCACTATTGATTATTTATATGGACATAGAAATACATCTGTAGTGCGAAGAGTGCAACTGTCAATTTTTAGTTGAGTGACTGACAGTTAACAGATGGTGGATATCGTGATTAAATATTTTAATCAGTTATTCACGTACCATTGGAACCTCAAGCTACAAGTTCATAAGGTCCCCTTAGTAGCTCAATGGGTTCAAGTTAAGAATCAAATTTTGATTAGTTTGAAGTGTTCAAATTAATAAAAGGAAATTTTGATTATATGTGATATAATTAAATTGATACAATTATATGTGATATAGTTGATATGATGTATTTGATACATTATTAAATTGGAAGAATTAATATAAATGTAATTTATATTAAATGCCATAAAAGAGAAAAAGAACTATGGTGTTATACTCGATCCCTTGTTTGTTCTTTAAGAAACATGCTGTAATTTACTCGTTATGCATAATTTGTTTTTCTTGACTGTAAATATTTGTGTTCTTTCTCAATGGAGTTTGGAACGATATGCTTCCGCTCACTGGTTCTCTATATTAGAGATCCTTCAGGAGGTAAGTAGTTAGAGGAGTGGATGGCTCCTCAGTTTTGATAGGAGAAGAGGTAATAATCAAGGCAGAAGGCCTTGAAGGGATGAAAGATCCCAAAATTTAAAATTTATTTGATAATGGTATTGTTTGAGGATTTTTCCGTTTTTGATCCTCCATTTCTTGTGATGATTCTCCTTTGAGAAATTGAAATGCTTGAGAGTACAAGTCTTTGGTTTGCGGAGGTATTAAGCATTGTTGTTGTTCTTGATCATGTTCATCCTTTTTATCTTTCTTGCTAGTAGAATTCATTCTTTCTTTCCTTTCTCTCTTTCACTCTCTTTCTCACTCTTCCCTTGAAGAAATTCTCTCGTGAGGTAATCAAGAAGGGAGTTTGTACTTTCTTTTATAGCTTCAATTGTGAAGTCAAAATAAAAAAAGTATTGCTTGCCATCTGACAGAAATTTATCAAGAAGCTAGATTTTTAACATCTTTTTCTAAAACATTTGTAGCTGCTTTGCAATCAACACGTGTTAAAAAACTTTTATTGATTAAATCACTTTGAAATTTGTTTATATATAAAACAATTGATAAAATTTCCTTTTTATGGTTGAATAATTTTTTTGAAATCCTAGCCAGATACCCAAATGATATCTAACTAATTGTTCTTGACCATTAATTGACTGTTTGAGAATGTCACCATATCTTATATCTGATATATCTGTTTCTACAATGAGTAGTGGATTGATGATAGTTAAACATTGAGGACTTTTGACTAGACCTTTAATGGTTTTAATGATGCATGTGAATAAGTCCATGGAGGAGAAGTTTTCCTAAGTCTCTGATATAAAAGTTCACATGTTTGTTTTAAACTTGGAATAAAATCTGATATATAATGTAAACAACGTAAAAATCTTTGTAATTGGTTTTTATTGGTGATTTCATCTGAGAATTTGTTAGCAAATTCTATCGATCTTTGAATTGGTTTTATTTTTCCTTGAAAAATATTGTATTTTAATAACTTTTTTTTAAGTAGTTTTATTTTAGGTAGAGAAACAACTAAATCATTTTATTTAATTATTTTATAAAATATTTTTAAATGTTTAAAATGTCGTTTTATGGTTTATGAAAAGATTAGAACATCATCAATATAAATAATTGTGAATTTTTTATATGAGTTAAAAGTGTCATTCATAATATTTTGAAGTTCAGAAGGGGCATGTTTTATTCTAAATGACATTACATTTCATTCTTATTGTCTGAATGGAACATTGAATGTTGTTTTTTACTTATCTTTTTCAACAATCTGAATTTATCGGAATCTAGATTCCATATCGAATTTTGGGAAGACTAAGACATTTTGTATAAGTTGATTAAGTCCTTTTTGTTTGGTATGGGATAATGTATCCATTTTAAAACAGAATTTAAAGGTTTGTAATTGATTACAAGACGAGACACTTCTCGTTCAATTTCTGTTTGATTATTAACATAAAAAGTTGCACAACTCTTGGGTGATTTACTAGGTCATATGAGTCCTTTTTCTGAAAGTTCTTGAATTTCTTTATGACGGTATTTTAATCGTTCAACATTCATCTGTATAGGTCTTGCTTTGGTAGGAATTTTTTATTCATGAAAACTCGTAATATATGGTAGGCTAACAATGTGTTCTTTTTCGGAAGGCATTAGAAATAGCAGCACATATTTATTTTTCAATTAATTCCTTGAATTGATTAATTTGGCTTTGAATTTAAGGATCATCTAATTTTTTTCAATTCTTTTATGATTTATTTCTTCTTTAGAAATTGTATTTGTTGTGTCTTTCTTTTAATAGAATTAATAGCTTTAAATATTGAGGAATCTTGAATAGAATGCGAGATTTACAAATCTAAAGGTAATATTTTGATCTAAAATTTTTTAGATTATTCCTTTTTCATTTGCTAAGAATGGATAAAATTTGGATAAGAATGGAGTTCCTAGAATTATTTCTTCATCTAAGTCTTTAACTAATATAAAGATATTTTTAAAACAATATCCTTGATTACAAATATGTGCATTTGAGAGTTTGTAGCGAATTATTAATCTTTGACCGTTGACATAATGTAATTTTCCTGAGGTTTTTTCAAAGTATTTGGTAGGTATTAATCGTTCTCAAATACAATATTGATCAGCTCTTGAATCGATTAAAACCTTAGAAGTTAAATGGTATTCCTTATTTATGACAAGATTAATATAGAGTATCATTTTTGTAATTGAACTTTATTGATAAGATTGATAAAAGATTCATAAGAAATTTCATTGGCTTTGTTATCAATATCAATATTTTTAGAGTTTTCAAAAAAGTGGAAGGTTGATCAACCATTTGTTGAGTTTGGAGTGATTAGAGTTCGAACTTAATTTGAGAATATTTGTTTTTAATGTTAGATATTTCTTCTTTTACTGTATTTATTTCTCTCTGAAGGTCAAGAAAATAGTTATTAGTTTTTTTTAGGTTCAAAACAAGAAAGTATATCTTTAAGATTGTAATGTTGGATACTTTGTTGTTTAGGTTCTTCAATAATAAGCTCTTTAAGTTTTTCAAAATATTCTTGTTTAATTTCAGGATCTCCAATTTGATTAATAACTTCAAAAAGAATTTCTTGGTTTCTTGAAATAACATTTATAGTTTTATTACATGTATATGTTTATATTTGATTATCACTAGAGGTAGTGATGTTTGGAAATCATAATTTTCGATATTTTCTTGGATTTCAAAAATTTGGTCATAAGAAGTTTCTTCATTGCTATCTGGCGAAGAGGAAAGGTCTGAAGTTGTTAATAAATTTAATAATTGAATTTTTAAGTCTTCTTCTATCTATAAGTTATTAATTTTCCTTTTCAAGGGCAGTTGGGAGCTATGTGTCCTTTTTACCTACATTTTTAATAAATAATTTCTTTTCTTTTCTTAGCAGTTTTATAATTTTTAAATCTTCCTTTTGGTTTTGATTTATAACTTTGTTTGCTCTGGTTATTTTGAAAATATCTTTGGGTTCGGTAGGGTTTTCTATAAAATTTTCTTCTAAATTTCTTGGGTTGTTTTCTGGTTGATGGGGCCTATATTTTCTCATAATCATATTAGGCACAAAAAAATCCAAGTTCCTACATTTACTTATGAAATTCATTTTTACTTTTGCTTTTAATTTAAGGTTTGTGCATAAGCCTAATCCTTCATTGTTGATAAAGTTAATTAATTCACCGTAAGTTAGATTATCAAAAGGAATTATACATTGATAAGTTTGTCTTATTGTTTAGCATACCTTTTCAGCAAATAATTTCGATAATCCTAAGAGGGATTTTTCTTTCCAATATTGATTATTGCAGTCTATTCGAGTGTAAACTTTACTAAAGACAATATCTTTATACCATCTGAATCTTGAAGTTTTGGACAAGTAAGGTTGGAAAGTATTTCAGAACTTCATTCTTGAAATTGAACGGGTTCTCCTATAAAGTGTTTGGTAATTGTGTAAATCAAAGTTGTAACAGCATCTTGTGTTTGATTTATTTCTGAGTCACTTTGTTCAACTTTAATGACAGTTAAGACTCTTGTTGTCACTTGAAGATACACAATTATTCCACCATCCTTTTAAATTTCTAGTGAATCCAAAAATTAGCATTTGAGCAATTTGATGGTCTGTATTTTGATGTATCTTATAAGTAGTGGTGGCTAAGGTCATCTTATGCATTAAATTTAGAATTTGATGTTCAGTCATGTCATCTATATTCCATTCGTAGATGCCAATTTCATGTATATTGAGCATGGGCTAACTGATCTCTTTCTTCATATTGTATGTCATGGAGAGATGGTTTGGAATAATAATTTCTTAATTTTAGGTATCTAAGATTTGTTATCTTTTGAAAGATAAGGTTCTGAAATTGTTCTTCCAGGCTATTATCAAAACCCCCTTTAGTTTATGAATATCACAATGATTTTCACCAGGAGTTTCATTTATGGTATTAACTTTTGATGTTGATGTATTTGATGTTTTTGATGAATTTACGTTTAAGTTTTGTAATTGAAGGTTAATTTTGTCTAAAATATTATATATTCTTTACTTGAAAAATTACTTAATTTTAAATCTCTATCCAAAATTTCAAAAGGTTTAAATAAAGATTTTGTTTTATCAATTAGTTGAGGTTGCAATTTTATAGGATAATGTTGGGGTTTGAGTTTAGATTTTATTCTTTCCACTTGGTTGGATATTGTATGTAAAATTTTATTGGAATAATTATTATGTAATTGCATATTTTTAATATCTTTTAATGTTGGTACTTTGGTTTCGCTTTCGGGTACGTCAATCATTTAGAAAGGAGAAGCTATTACTTCTTGATCATTATTATTTTGAAACTTAATTTCTTTTAAAGGAGGATATGTAAAGGCTATGTATCTTCTAGGATTTGTAGTCTCAAGGAGAAGAGGTATGTGTATTATAGTTTCATATGAAGAAGATGTAAATTTTGATAATATGTCCTATATTTCATCCAATGGAAGAAATATATATTTAGTTTGAGTTTGTCCATTGTTTTGTAATATTTATCACGAATCTCATTTTGTTTAATTTTGTTAAATAATTCAAAAAATATATTTCTTAAGAGTTTATTTTTGTCATACCAAAATTCTTTATCTAGTTCTATTTTGTTAATTATAAACGGTTTGAAAATAATATTTAATTGATTAATATTTTGCATATCAAAATGGGTTGGAGATAAAGTTGAATCTTTATCTTTTTTATAAAAAGTTGTGGTATTGTACTATCAAACCGCACTCCTTGGAGGTTTATAGTACTTGGTTGAGGAGGTTCTAAGTCGTAGGAAATCTAGGAAGTTCTATTCTTGAAGATTGAAATTGTATTTCTACACTTCTTCATTTTCAATAATTTGGATTAATTTTGTATTTTCAATTGATAGCTTAAAGGCGTTTTCTAAATTCCATTTGGGATTGTGAGTAATTTGATTCCAAGATAACATCCTTTGGAGTAAAAGTATTTGAGTATTCAATATTAGCTTCCATTAGAAGGGTTTGATTTTTAGGAAAAGTCCTACGAGCTTTAGGTGATAAATTTGTATGCATTAATTTGTAATGTATTCGAAATATTCCTAGAATTGATTCATTTGTGGTTCCTAATCCATATTTAGAATTTTAATATCAAGCATTAAAGATTGAAGCATATTTGGATCACTTAATGAAACTGAAAAGTTTTGGTAACAATTGAAGTAAATTGGTCCTCTTTCTAGATTTAATTCAACTATAGAGAGTACTAAATTTTAAAAGTTTTTATGTCTTTTATCACGTAATTAGGGTATCTAATCCTATCCTACTAAGAGCTTTTTTGGCAATTTGAACTAATCCTATATGAAAAAATTATATTTTCGTTGGTGTTGAAGAATTGATTGTCTTGAGAATAAATAAAGAGTTTATGAGAATTTATTAATTGGGACTAATTGTTCTATGGTCTTGATTCTATGATCTTGAAGAAAGTCAACTTTTCCTATTTGATAAATAGAATTCAATATCTACTTTTGATATATTCCAATTATTGAGTTTTTTTTTTTTTTTTCTATTTTTGCTATCGGAAGCTCTTGACTATTGACTATGGAGAGTTGAGAATTATTTGCATAATCTTCAATAATGTTTGAGTCTTTTTTAATATGGGTTTTAGAGAGTATTTTTCCAATTAACTTAGACATTAAAAACTTAAAGCTTAAAATCTTATTGAGATTCTAATTATCTATTGTGACGAATAATCAAGATGCTAAAATTCTATAACGTTGGAACATCAAGCTTACCAACGGTCTTGCGATTCTATTGCCAGAAACACAAGGTTTACCAGAGTGTTATTCAATAAAATTAATTAGCAAAACTTGATTATTATCATAAAGGATACTTAGAATAATATTAAGACGGAGGCTAATAAATCGTTAATGCTATATTAATTGAACTAATTATAATGAATTAGAAAAACTCGATTCTATTTTTATTTTTCCTTACATATGTGTACATCATATAAATATTTTTGAAATTTTACATTCATTTGGTAACTATTTGATTATTGATTTTAAATTTTTTAAAATTAAGGCATATAAACACCATATTCACATGTAAAGTTTTTTATTTTGTTATTTACTATATTCAAATTAGTACAAGTTTATTCTTTAGTTTTTGAAATTATGACTAATAAAAACTAAGCTTTCAATTTTAACTCTAATAAGTCCCTTAAAAATGTTTAATAGATATATAAACTTTCAATTTAACATCTAAAAATTTCATAACATATTTAAAATACTTGAAAATTAAGCATTGTATTAAAAAAAAATTGTTTTGTTTCTAATTAAACCTCAAATTTCTAATTTTGTAGCCAATAGTTACATTGTTTTTTCTATAAAAATAAAAAATAAAAAAATCTAGTACTACGTATTAGACATGCAAATCAAGATGTCAGTAATATAGTATATATTTTTTAACTTTATATGACACAAATTTAAAAATTAATGTGCCAAAATTTTAACCTTATATAAAGTTGTGCCCTCTAACATGAAATTTTGGATAATTAGCTATGTTCGTCTTGGTTATATTATATGATTTGAATATTTTATCGATGCCATGAAACATTATATTTATATACACTTGTGTCCTTTATATAAAATCTTGGATACGCCACTTATATATATACCCTTCATTGACCTTTTCATAGATCCACCCTTATTAAAAGATTCTTGAATTAATAAAATGACGGAGTTGAAATTAATTAGACATCATTCAAATTTTAGATAATATTATTGAATTCTTGGATGATAGATTTAATTTAGAGGGGGAAAAAAACTTTTCCTCCTACAAAATATTTTTGTCAAAAAGAACTTTTTGCCAACCATTTTTAGTAGGGGAAAAGGAAAAGTTCTAATAAATGACTAATTCACCATATGAAAAATTTAGAACATTGACTACTTTTGCAAATATCTTTTTTAACAAATAATACAATAGTGAATATTGATAGTAACACCCACTTAAAATTTGGAAAAGAGGGTGTAATGGAAATGGTGTTATGTGAGGCAAGACTTTGCAAAGACCCAAATAATGGTTGTGATATTAATGGATGTGTGTTGTGTCAAAAAGAAGAAGAATGAATGGGCTCACACTTATTATTATTTATTATTTGTTATTTCTCTTTTTTCTTTTTTCTTTTTTTTCATTTTTTATTTTTTATTTTTTCTTTAGGGGTTTTGGTGAGAACTTCCTTGAAGGACAATGTAATGAGAAGATTCCAGAAACAACATTGACAGGTTTGGTTAGGTTCATGCATCAAATCAAAACCTCTTGCCTTTCATATCACCCTTTGGGACAAACTCACTTTCTTTCTAATAAATAACATTAAGTGTGGGCCTCCCTTTGTAAAATATCCATAATAATTAGTGCTTTTTTTTTTTCTAATTTATCTTTTTAATTAGATATAGTTACACACATATACATACACAATGTAGAAATATATATATAATAAATACAATAATTATGCAATTTTTGCGATTAGTTGAGAATTTAAATTGATACAACTCAAAAAATTTAGAAGTACAAATTGATATTTTTTCTTATAAATAATTTACATGAAAATAAAGTTATTTTGTAACCTCGGAAAAAATTGGAGCATAATACAATCTAGGTTAATTGCAAGTTTAGTCTATGAAACTTTTAAGTTTATGTCTAAAAGGTACTTGAATGTTGGAAGTTTTTAATAAGGCTCTAAACTTTGGATTTTGTGTTTACTAGGTCCCTAGATTTTAATATGGTTGATATGTCCTTGAACTTTCAATTTTGTGTCTAATATCTTCTTGAGATATTTGAAAATTTTAAAAATTAACCCATCTATTTTATATGAAATTGAGCTTGACACATTTTAAAATCTAGAGACCTAATAAACACAAAAGTAAAAGATTAAAAATGTATTAATCGTTTCTTAATATTTGGAGGCTAGATAAAATAGATTGAAAGTTGATAAACTAAACCTCTAATTTAACTTAGAATCTATTCTCTAAACTTTTCATGACATTGAAAGTTTGCTATTAATAATCTTGTTTCATTTTCCCTTTTTTCAGAAAAAAAAAAAAAAAAATTGTTCACATGTAATTTCTTTACCACAAACTACTTTTTTTCCTAAGAAAAGGAATTAAATCTTTCCATTAAAAAATAGGGTTGTTGTTTTCAAATAAAAGAAAATGAGTCAACTTATTTATAAATATAACAAAATGGCATTGTATAGACCGCGATAGACATCTTTCACTAAGTCTATCACGGTCTATCGCAGTCTATCACTAACAGATAGTGACATTTTACTATACTTAAAAATATTTTCAGCAGTTTTACCATTTAAAACAATTACCCTAATTAAATAATAAATAAACTTAACCAAAATTTAAAATTCAGCTAAGAAAAGAATTTGAAATAGTGAAAAATAAAATTGACAAAATTGCAAGTTAGTTTTCAAAATTTAGTTTGATTTTTTAGACCATTGGTAAAATAAATAACAAAAGAAGAAATTTGGGAGGTGGAATGAGAATCTATAGATTTAATTTTAAAAACAAAAACCAAATGGTTACTAAAAGGGCACTCTTAATTCTTTATAGCTTGAGTTGAAAATATTAAATATATTTGAGCCTATGAAGCTTTTTTGTTTTTTTAGTTCAACTACATGTGAGAGTGTGAATTCAAATTCTTGACCTCCCTTTTATGTTTTTATATCTTTTTCAGAAATATTTATACCGCTTATCAATATTTTTATTGACATTTCATAAAATTAAGATATTGACATTAAACATTGATTAAGAATAGTAGTACTTTTTTTTTATAACAAGTACTTTGGAATGGGGGATTGAACCTTCAATCTTTAGGAACGAAGGTTATGCCAACAACATTGAGCCAAGCTCACTTTGGTAAGAATAGTAGTATTTGGTAAAGTAAAAATAAGTTTTTTCTTTCTTTTTCTTCTCTTTTCTTTTTTTTTTTTTCTTTGTTTAAAGCGGCGTGAAAATAAATCAAAAAAGATTTTTTTTTGCTTGTGCGAGTACTATTGATTTGTACAACATAAGATCCAAACTATGATTCGTATTCATTCTTTTTTTATTCTTTTCCTTGAATTAATGTACACATTCATTCACAAAGTGATGTACCATGATTAAATAATTATATAAATGCATTATAGTTATCATCAAAACTTGATTATAATAAGGAGACAGAAAAATCTTAGAAAGATTGAGTAAAAATATTGGCATGGAAAGATTTAGATGGATTTGCAAAGCTAATCTCATTAAGATTTTTTGTAGTTAATAAAGTTGGATCCAATGTAGGTAGTCAATAACACTAAGGTTGTGATTAGGAGTTGAACCAACATGCTTAATTAGAAAATAATTGACTTTCTACTTGGTTCTTAAAAAAGGTTGACATCATGTTTCAATTTCAAAAGTTTGAAATCACATTGTTTGTCGAATAGACCAATGAAAAGAAGTTATTTATTCATGAGCATTCTAACATCGCAAGACTCGCCTTTATAGAACGTCACTTAGGTTTAGGATGTGTTTGTCTTTGGTTTGATATTTTAAGTGTTTAATTTTGAAAAAATTTGGAGTGTTTGACAACTACTCAAAATAGCTTTTAAAAAAATGAATTTATGGAATAAATTAGTTTAGGATAAATACTTGAAACCAACTTTTAGAAAAATGATTTAGGAGTGTTTAATGGTAATCTTTCTCTAATTTGTATAATTTTTAAAATTATCAAAATATCCTCAAAGGTCATTTACCTCACTTCTACTATGTTGTTGTATAACCCATAGTCAAAAACTTTTATGCAAATATTATCTTTCTTGAAAGATTTCTTTTTTTTTAAATATTTCTGAGGGGAGAAATTATCCTTTTGCTCCTATATTACAAAAACATCCAATACCACAATATGATATATCCTAGCTTTCTCGATACAATTTCATTTTTACTAAATGACCGTACAGTTTCATATGTTTTTTTAATGTTATTTTTAAACATACTTCATAATTCAAACAAAAATTTAAATGATCTTCGACTTTTAAGACTCCAAAGTTGGAATGATCTAAATTTAAATTGTGACGATATTTAAAAGTTAAGATGTTTTAACATTTTGTTCAATTTATAAGTACACTTGGAAAGAACACAAAAAATGTATGTAAATAAGTGGTAATTTAGCTAAAACGCATAGAGAGAGCTATGTGATCGGTAAGCTTGGGGTCTGCGATCGTGTATGCCTCTCGCTTTGCAATTTTGTTCTGGTCATATCTTCGTTGGTACAACTTTGTTTTAGCAAAATGACCACTCTTTTTCTTACAGTTTTTTGTGTTCATTCCAACCATACTTATAAATTGAGTAAAATGTTAAAGCATCTTGGCAAAATTTAAACTTATATCATTTGTAGTATTTGATGGGTTGATAATATAAGGGTAAAATGACAATTTCACCCATCAAAAGGTAAATTAAAAAAAGTTTTGAAAAAAAATGTCATTTGTATAAAAAAAATTTAGTTTTGGGTCATTTTGAGCAATTTTCATATTAAAAGATCATGCAAAGGGGGAAATTACGTCGCATATAAATACCTTAATTAATAAAATCAGAACGTAATAAACATAATAAAAATATGTAACTAATTAATATGAATAATGAAGCATAGAAGAGTGAATCGTGAAAGGTTGTTTTAGAGATTTTAATCATTTAGTAAAAAATGTACCCAAAAGAACAGCAAACTAAAATTAATAAATTCGAACACTCGAAAACTGCATCTTAAAAGAACCCGTTGGGCACAATTTTCATCTAACAATGCTTTAAGAAGTTA
This sequence comes from Benincasa hispida, assembly GCF_009727055.1. Classification (NCBI taxonomy): domain Eukaryota; kingdom Viridiplantae; phylum Streptophyta; class Magnoliopsida; order Cucurbitales; family Cucurbitaceae; genus Benincasa; species Benincasa hispida. The sequence continues at coordinate 26,082,622 of NC_052360.1, forward strand.
TTAAAACTTCTCAAATTACTTACTATCATTAATAATAATTTTATTATTTGATTAAAATCAATCTTCAAAATATTAACCAAATAGTTCATTTTGACCTCCATAAATACAAACATGCCTAACAGAAATTTTTAATAAAAATGATTCATTCTTAACCCCCTAAATGATTAACGACTTGTCCCTAAAAAACGAATGAAATCTAAATACAGATGATTCATTCTCAATCCCCTAAATAATTAGCGACCTGCCCCTAAAAAACAAATGAAATTTAATTTTATACTAAAATCAAAGTACAATACCGCATTTTATACAGTACCGACATTAGAAATGATTATATCTATTGTAGCCTCCACGCCCCCGCAAGATTTATGGGGAAAGCATATCAAATTGTGAAATAATGAAGACTGCAATAGACATGATCATCATATTAGGGTTACAATAAACATGATCATCTCCAATACAATAGTGTTATATAACATAGTATTGCACTTTGATGTGAGCATAAGGTTAAATTTCTTTTGTTTTTAAGAGCAGATCATTAATCATTTAGAAGATTGAGAATGAATCATCCGTACAAAATCTCCACTTAATCCCCTCATATTTGTGTATTTTGTAGTAAAAAAAAAAAAAAAAAAAATTGAAGCAGAATCAATTTATGGAAATTTGGAAACCGAAACAGACAGAGTTTATTGAAAACCGAGTCAACCAACCACTTAGACCAACAATTTTGTATATTCGATTCTCGGTTCACCAATGACATGTAGCATAGGTATGGGCCGATCCACATATTTGTATGCACCCTTTTTTTTTCGTAAAACTAAAACGTTGCAATCCTCATAATCAAAGTTGCAGTCTGGAGGCTATTTGGGCGCTTCCTCACCAAAATGACCAATGGATTCTTTGATGTTAGAATCAACCATTTTTATATTTATACTACCGACCAACTCGGATTCTAATTTTTGCCTAACCGAACCCGACCGAGAATTTCAAGTTTTCTTTTTTTCCTTTTTTTTTTTTTACCCAAAACGCCCCAACTGAGCAGTTCAACCTAAACCGACAAGCAGTCAAAATCGATTTCAACAGATTTTTCAATTTTCGATTCTTCCTTGCACCCCTAGTGTCAAACGAGCGTAATAACAAGTAAATGTTTAAAAGCTATACAATCAAAACTTTCGAAAAGAAATTTCAAAAACACCTGCAAAAAGGCAGTTGCTTATCAGTCCTAATTTTTATATCAAGGAAGATCTTTACCTCCCCACATATTTAAATCCCCAAAATAACACACAAAATTACACTTAAAATTACTCCATGGTCCAAATATCGATATAACTTTAGAGATTTTTCTCGACTTTATTGTGAGATCGAGAGAGAGAAAGATAGCAACAATGAAGATAAAATGGAAAGAGAACGACAACGACAACAAGCAACAATCATGGTGGCAATCGGAATCAAAATCAAGTAACCAAAGATGTTATCAAACATTCAAAAAGTTGTACACGAACTTATGTGGCATTGCTAAAAAAGGGTAACTAAAACGCTCTCCAACGAAAAAAACTCAATACCAAAATTTGTTTCGCCACATTAATCCAATCTCATTGCCGTCCCTGACTTGATGGGCAGTGTAATAAATTGCTGCACTATGAACAGAATATTCAATTCGACGTATGGGAAGTATCATAAGCTAAGAATACATGTTAATTCACTCCAATTCGGCACAAACAGGTTTCTAATTGGTTAAATTTTTCTGACAGCTATAATAATAATTTCACCTATCAACAACATTTCAAATGTACAGCTACACCTGCAAAATGTAATGCAGCACGAAATAATACAGGACATCACTCATTACCTGCACATGGCGAAAGCTTTAAGACAGAAGAGACTTCAAATCTGATGAACATCATCTTCATATTTGGTTAAATTTACAGCTCCTCAACCATAGTTTTTCACCTTGTAGGCTGCTCAAGGAGGAGATTTTACTTCCCTTCTAAGTAACTCCTGGAGACATGAGATATAGACCAGATTGAATTTGAGGAAAAGACTTGATAGTACTCGAACTTTGTTAGATAGAATCCTACCTGCTTCGTTGCATCGATCGATAGGAGTTGCCTTTCTCTTTTCTCACGTTGGCATTCTCCACACCAGCTGGAGAAATCTTTCTGGTATTTCTTCAACTCTCTAAACACAGAACTATAACAAGATTTTGCCAAAAAGAGAAACGATAGTGAGGAAAGCACGAAAAGCGATGAGCACAATATGTTGTACTGTGTACATATATGACTGCGTTTCCCACTCAAAACCATGTACGTAACAAAAAAAATGCATTTTAGACAAAGTCAAAAGCACCTTAAGCATTTTAAAGTGCTTTGTGAGAAAGAATTCCACTGGTTTAGTGTTCTTGGCTGCTCTTGGCTGAACTACTTGACTAGGAAGCACCGAAGCACTTTCAAGGATATATAAAACCAACCCTTAACATCATTTGTTATTAAACACTTTTTACTAACTTAATTATAATTAAAAATGTTTTTACTATAAATGCTTTCACTAAGAAAACAAGTACTCCCAAACATACCTTAAAGCCAACCAACAAAAAGAGAATGGATCACAATATAGGTCAAAGAAATTTAATGGGCAAGCATTAACTGCCTTCAGCTGGCTGAAAAATGCATGAAACCTCAACCAGTCACATGAGCATTTATTTAGTACTCAGAATCAGGCTTTACTAAATAATATATTGATATAACAGAAAACTTAGTATACGGTAATCGAATTCGTCTCCGGTCAATATATATATAGTGTATGTGCAAGTGTGTATACGAATAACCCAATTCATCCAATGTAAGCTAATTCTTAATGATAAGAACTTTTGTGCTTAGCATCAGCCCGAACGCTGGATGGCATGTAGAAGTGCAATGTGAAATAAATATATCCGACAAGATTACTATCACTTTCTGCCATTCAGGGCCTACGTTGTTGAACAAAATATCACATCAATTTACTCTTACTTGGAATAGGGCAATCACTAAGTAAATGTGAGTTGACCCGACGCCCAAAAGTAAGTTGACCCGACGCCACAAAAGTAAGGAGAAAATACCTTCTGCACCACAAAAGTAAGTTGACCCGACGCCCAGATGTTGTAGCTCTAGCACCATGCCGATGACGACCACGATGAAGAACCGCATGCCCAGGAACATGGAGATAGTCAAAGATTTCCTAATACAGAAACCGTTCCCGTAAATTTCACCCACCATAGAGCACTACTAAGAAAGATTACTCATTGCTCTTGTAATGTATAGTCACACTTGCATTGTCGGGTAAAAATAGAAAATACTCTGGCTTTCATGTTCCCAAGGCCTAAATGTCCAGACTTCTCATATTAATATTCTTATAGAAGAACATATTAGTTATCCCAATAGCTCATCTTTTATATTAATGGTTAATTTTAATGAACAAATATCCAGATTCAACAGCAGCTAAGCTATGTATGCAGAATCTAAAGAAAATCTAAAGATTCACAATCACAAAACTTTTGGATCTGACAAAGCAGGCTTGAAATACAGAGGAATGAACAGGAAATACAAAAATAAGGGTGTAAGGTGTCCTTGAGATTATCATACCTCTGATTGGGTCTCTGTATTAACATGTTTGTCACACCGGATGCCACGAAAGAACAGTTCACCACCAGAAAATTGTTTACCCAAGCAAACATTCAATGTGACTTCCGAATCATCCACATGAAAACCTACAGTAAAATCATTTTCAAATAAAATTGACTTATAGCTTGAATGTCAACAGATGAATATAAAACAGAAAGTAACAGAACAAGAAAACAGACGTCACAATTTACAGATTGCAATAACTACAGACAAAAATAAATAGGAAACCGAATCGAAAGGACCAAACATTAAATTACAGAACAAACAATCTTGAGCAGCAAGCAAAGAGAGAACAGATTATGGTTGAACTTTTAAAGTTTAATCGCATGCTATTCATTTACAGAATCTCCACTTTCAATAAATGTATGTCTATAAAGAAAAATGTGAAGAACTAAAAGTTAATACAGAAGTAGGTTAAATTATTACACCATCCTCTTCCTCCCTGTAGTTTCACATTTGTATCAACTTTGTCCTTATACTTCTTAAAAGTTTCAATATTTGTTGTCAATTGTAGTTGAAAACAGAGTAGACAGCCTCAATGTCATATACAGTCCAGTTTCAAGTAACACATAGCACTACATCAATGCTTCATTAGTTTTCCATTAAATTTGACACCATTAGTTAACAATAAGAACTTTTGGAATAAATGAATTACAGGAATGAAATTAAAACTTCCAAAAAGTACAAGGATGAAATAGACACACATAAAAGCATAAGGATAGAAGGTATAACTTAACACACACACACACACACACACCCAAAGGAAAAAAAAAATCTCAACCAAATGCTTATTTGCATGGAAAGCTTTCTTCCTGGAGAGGAAGGGAGGTTTACTGACATTGATACCTATAAATTGGAGCATATTAAAGATGCATTAATGTATCGATATACTATATATGCAAGTTACAAAAACAAAAAAAGGGTCCCTGCGAATATTTATGAGTTTCCTGATAAAAGTAAATTATATAAAACTTTAGAAGCAAGAGATTGGTGAGTGGAGAAAAAGTAACTGGAAGCACAACCATGTTCCATACGTTTTTAACAATGTCATATTTAACAAAAGCATTCATAAGAAAGGGGGGGTTTTCTTCCTAATGAGAACGTTAAAAAGAAAAGGATTGATAGGAGAGAGCAAGAAAATGAAGTAGTTCGTATTAAAACCTACCAAGTTCCACATCTCTATCGATTCCATATTCTACAACAAAACCATGATGGGAGTCCAGTGTGGCTCCTCCAACTTCTGGAAAGAAAACTACACAACACCAAAAACAAAAACATGAGAAAAATAATGGCTCTCGCATTCTACATGAAAACAACTTTGAAGGAGTAATCCACTCAAATGTATTACCTCTTGATATAGGACGTATAAAATCATCCATCAACTTATCAAGCATGGTCTCTAAACCAAAGTCATCGAGAACAGCACCATATTTGTTCATTGTGTTTGGTCGCATGATTCTGAATTTCGTCTCGTGAACCCATCTTTCAAAGCTTTCCACCTAAAAAAGGAGAATAGTATTACACAGAAACCAAATCTCAGGGAAGTTAAAAAAAAAACAAGTTAACAAAATTTAAATTATGATACCTCAGATAACAGCTTTTCACAAAATTGTGGTTGAAGCATTTCAAATTTATAAATTCCTGGAGAGGGTTCAGACATGATGCGTCTAAAGCTCTCCTCCGAATTCTCATTGATAGCTTTGAGAAACGAGGGGACAAAGAAGTTTGCAGCATGCATGCTGTAAAGCTCCCTGTGTAATGGCTGCAAAGAGTAGGATAGCAACTTAGGGAACATAATATGAAAGTACTGTAAGTAACTATCCATGGAATCGGGAAAATGTACACTTAGATTCATTACAAAATATCAAGATCACATCTTTACTTCTGTAAATTTTATAAAGATAAAGAGTCAAAAAGTATATCAAGATCTCAGAGAGACAATTGCTAGTTTTGTTTTTTCTTTTTTACTTAGAACGACATTGCCTTCAAGGACTTTGACTTCTTTTTCAACTTCCATCCAAACCCAGTACCATTAGGACAAACCATGGAATATGGTCCTTGAAAATACAAAGAAGTCAAAGATTCCAATTTATGATGTAAAATTTATGTCATTAGATGACTTTGAAGCATATAAGACAGGACTCCATAAATTCTTGCACCAGTCTAAGCATGGCTAACTCAGTTGCATACAGCTAAGACTTGCATTTACCTGATAGTTTGATATAATCTTTTGTCGGTATTCTCTATGCCTCTGAACCTGATAATTCAAATACATGAAATTGTGGGTAACAGAATATTTCAGATGAGAAAAGCAGCATTTGGTAGAAGAAAATACGTAGAAACATCCTAACTTCCATTGGTTAATGAAATAATTAAATAATTATTTTTTAAAAAAAATAATTAAATAATTAAATTAACTTTAATCTAAAATATTTTTCTTTTCCTTTTTATTAATTTAATGTGATATAGGGTAGGAGAAGTCAAGTAGAACTTCATGCATTTCTATTTCATCCACGTCCATAGTTTCATTTTTCTCTCTCTTTCTTTTTTCTTTTTTCCCCTTCCTTTTTTAACTTAAAGTTTCATGTTCCTCAAATTTCAATAATGAGGCAAACACATGGTAGGAGTCACAAGAAAAAGAAAAAAGAATATACATAAATAATCAACAATCACATCACCGAACAGCTTACAATTTTAAAATTGGCTACCATTTTTTTTTCTTTTGGAGTTCAAAACTAGCTATAATATGAAGAGAAAATCTTTATACCCATTAAAAAGCATATCACAGAAGGCATACGGCCAAACAAGTTCGGGAAGACAAATAAGCTAGCATTCATTTCTTTGCACATTGAATCTTCATATTAAATCATGTAATGTGATAAGCACAATATTACATGTTTTGCTTTGCACCCAGCATGGATGTATATTTCTAGAAGCAAATGGCTAAAGGTATCATGGATCATGATGGGTAACTACATTAATCACTGGAAAGAGATAGGATAGATAAGCCATTCTTGAAAAATAGTTAATTATTGATAGAACTTCTTCGAAGCACTGTTAAATGGCCACTGGCTTCAAGAAACTGTTGAAATTGGATATAATCACGGAAAGAATGATAAACCATCTAGTGACAAACCAACTGGAAGGACACTTGATCACTCGGCTATTTCAATGCCAATATTTATATAAGCACAACACAAACCATGTTAAAAAAAAAAAAAAAAAAAAAAAAAAAAAAAAGCTCTGAAGCATCAAAACGAGGTGCAACAATGAAAGAGCGAGGCACATAATATATTAGAATGTTTCCAGATAATATATTTATAAAAGGCAGCCATTATAAGCCCTTGTATTCAACTGTTAAATTTCTCATGCATAAGCCGGTAATGTTATTAAACTCAAAATGTAATTTAAGAAAACAAGCTTCTTGCTTGCCTGAAGATGAGAGATGCATCGAGTACAAAATTCATATACAATCATTTTTGTAAATTTTACAAGGTAAATTACATCTAGAACACAAAGTGAATTAAAGTTGGGGATTTCTTTCAATAAAAACGATAATAACAATTTAGACCAATTTACACACCTCAATAATGTTATAATATAACTATCTAAACTTACAATATTAGGCTCAGAGAAGAGAATTTAGAATATTTTATATTCAACTTGCATAACTACTAAGGTCTGCACTCATGACCATAAGGACAACAAAATTTACAGCTTGCCATTTAGATCGCCAACCCATGGTAGTTAAGTTAACATAGAGCATTAATATTCTTTTTCAACAACACAACTTCAAAGACTAAGATTTTAAAATCAAATGCGATAAGCTATGCATTATTAGGCACAGAGATGTCTTTATTTGGAAAGCTACTTTTTTGCTCTTTGCTATTATGAAGAGATAATGAATGAAAACAGAGTATTTCAATTGAATGCACTCAAGAAAAAAAATCAGGAACTTACTTTTCTTGGGCACAAAAAGCATCAAGAAGGTAACAAAAAGGTGATTGGAACGCAACATTGAACAAATTAGCAACAGATTGACACCTATTTGAAGGCCTCTTCAAAGGTGATTCTCTTGGCTAACCACCAAGCACATGTAGTTCACATCACCTTTCTGACTGACAAAATAAGCTAAAAGAACTAATAAGTGTCCGACACAGACATGCTAGCGAAACTAAAGTGTCAGTGCTAGATTAGGCATGTGCCTAAGTGAAATCAGCTTGCCGGTATGCAACTGTACCAGAAATTAGGCACCCAAAGAAAACAGCATCTGGAGCTAAGACAGAATAGTTGGTTAGGACGTGGGAGTTTAACTAGTGACCAAGCTAAAAAGTTCCCTATGGGTATTTTCATGCCTCTGATGTACTTGTAATTGCAGTCTTTCCTGTTTCTTGTTATTGGATCTCAATGAAAGTTTTGTTTCTTATACTTAAAATATTGAATTAGTAGAGTTATTTTAAATAGAAACAATTTCACATATGGTAAGAGATTAACCAAAAAGAAAAAAAAGGAAGATCCTGGCAACAAGTGATGGAAGTAGCAAAAAGGTATTCCAATTGGGAAAATAGAGTTGAAATTATATGAGTTAAAAGGCCATAAAATTTAAACCATGAAAGAGCAAAAGTGGACATGGTACGTTGTTTGTCATGATACAGATTAATATTGTTGATTATGATACTTATCTAGAAAAAATAACAAAAACGGGTAACAATATTTGTTTTTGTTCATCTTTTTTTATCTTGTGGCCAGTTTTCATGATAAAATAAAAGAAGAAAGAAATACACACTTGATATATATTTCGTATTACCCATTCTATACTTTAGAAGGAAAATATTTTTTTAAAAAAATAAATTATCTTTGAAAATCATTACATATTTCCTATTATTTGTATACCTAAGAAAAAGTACGATGTTTTGGTAAATTTTAAACCATGCTTTTTACTATAGGAGTTGTAACTAAAAAATATTGGATCATAAACTCTTTGTAAAACTTGACAAGTCAAGCATTTTGTCATTAGCTGGGATGTTTCACAAAAAAAACCTTGTGGAATTCATTCACCAAGTTCTCCAGGCAATGCTTGGTCACAATGCATGTCAAGATTTTTTCAGTATTTCTAAAGCTCGGGTTTGAAACTTTTAGCTTGAAAGAAATGATAGAATGTATGGAAGCTAAATACATCTTTCAGGACGCAGATCCAACTGAAGTTCACTACTTCACTTCTAGCAATGATTCCCCTACTACTATTCATCTAACTAAGGCTCCCATTTGTAAGCTCTATTGAGGCTTTTGAATTTATCTTTCTTCATACTTTACATACTTTCTCCTTTTTTGTCTATATAAAATTTAATCCACTGTTCTGGAAATTCTTCAAAGAAACATGGAAGTAATCAAATATAGAAACAATATACAGGAGTAGACCTTGACTTCCCAGACTGCTACTTGAATGCAAAGCCTCCAATTATAATCGCTCAAGACCAAAAGAAAGAATTCTGAACGAGTAATAAGGAAGAACCATTGACACCTCCCCCTTGCTTTCATCAAATTTGCTTAAAAAGTCAAGATCATCCCCTCACTGGCAGAGGAGAAAATTTGTTAAATACTACCCTCATTTTTTGCTTGACATATTAACATAAAAGTCTAATTACCCATTCTACTGATAAATTTAACTAACATGCGGTTGTAGCTTCCATCAGCCAAGTGAAAAGTCTACATATTCAAATAACTATGTTCCCGCCTTCTGATCCACCATCGCATAACAATGGAACTAAAAATCTTAATCCTTATCCTACAAACGACGTCCGGCAAACAACTCATAAGATCATCCGGCGTTTGCTAAACATTGCATTTCGACCTATAAAACAATTTTTTTATTAAAAAAAAAAAAAAAACACACCATCTTCTCTTCCTCTTCCTCCATTCACCAGGCAACCAAGCAAACAAGTATTGAAATTCATCACAGATATAGAGAGAAACAATTTAAAACGCTTACTCGGTTGCGTTCACCCTCGGGAGCATATCGGAGTAGAATGTCCCTCATGTACTGAAGCTTAAGGTCGCGTGCCACATTGAGCATGCTCGGAGGCAAGTGCCTTTCCAGCATGCTGAAGAGGACCGGACTGAATTCTAATTGGAGGTCTTCATAGCTCTCCGACTTGTGATCTTCCTTGGGTTGGAGACGAAGCCTGTGGGTTGAGAAAGACTGTGCGGGGGGTGGGACGACGCCATTTCCATTGCCAGTCCCGGGAGCTTGGGGCTGCTTTCGTCGTTCTAGCGAAGCTTCCAGAGACATAGCTTCGCATCTGTGGAGGTCAAATACGTGTGAAGGAAGAATTAGAGAAGCATGTTTTTGTGCTGAGAATGTGAGAAGTGGATTGAAATTAGGGTTGTGAAGAGGAAGAAGACGAAGATGGTGAAAGTTTCAGGCTAGGGTTAGGGCTGTGTTTTGCTAATTGTGGACGTGTACATGTGGGACCCAACCGATTACGTGGACGTCTAACTTATCCTTCAAGTTTTTCCAAGTTTACATGCTTAATGTTAAAATGTACCTTTTTTTTTTTTTTTAGTTTATTTGCCAAAAGGGAATATTTTCTCAATTTTTGTTATTAGCTTAATCTCGTGTGTTGGTTGTATATCAAACTCAAGTTCGACTTTTGCATTCACATATTGTCAAAAATAAAATTTATTTAGAAAATATCATACTAAATCATATTGTTAAACTTTCATTACGAACTCATAGAGCTTGTTTGGGCCTAAGAATGGAGTAGGGTGGAGTGGGCTATAATAGCCTACTCTATGTTTGGGGCTAGTTGGAGCTCCAATTTTATCCTGAGATTATAATCCTAGGGAACACTATTCTCAACCCCACGATCAACATCGTTTCATTGTTTGCAACATCTCCTCTCTTCTCTCTCGTCATTTATGTCTCCTTTCTTGTCCGATTGAACTCTATGCTCAAATTGGGTTTCATTCTTCCTTCTCTCTTAACTTCTTCGACTTCAAATCTGGTCTCGGTGTCATCTTCAGATATGGTTTCATGTTCCTTCATCTCCGTCAGCTCCATCGCTGTCGAAACGATTTGGATCCTCAAATTTATAGATCTAGTCCTTCACATATCTATAGATTTACGTTTATGGTAGTTCTCTTCTTGCATGTTTTTCTCTAGACCCTTCACAGATCTATAGATCGTGTCTCTTCATCTTGTCACTCCAAACGATCTCTCTCTCACCACTCTAAACCTTTGATTTCCTTTTCTGCTTTATTCTATCTTCTCACTCTGTCGAAATAAGTGTTAATTTGTTTGGTTGAGGGACGATTGTGCTTGGTGGGGGGTGGAGGTTATCGTCTGAAGAGTGGTAGGGTGTGAAAGATGAGATCTAAAGTTTTGTAGGGGGGAGGTCGAAGGTAATCTTCTTTTTACCTTTCCCAACTGATGATGAGGTCCCTTTTTTTTCAATTTTAACTCAAAATTTTGTAAATAATGCTCTATGTTTGTCCACTATTGTCCATTATTCCATTTCATGTTCATCGTTTTGCTCCGAATTATTTTTTTTCGAAATTATGCTCTGAATTTTGTTTCATGTTCATTATTTTGTTATTACCGTATCTGTTTGTTAATTATTTGTCTATTTTCTAAATTATAAAAAATGGAAAAACATGTGTTTGGGCTGCTAGGTATTATTGGGTTGATTCTACAGGGTATTTGATGGATTTTGGTTATTTGATGAAATTTGATGAAATTTGGTAATTTTGATTAGGTTATTTTCACTATGTTTTCTATATGTTATGTTCATTATACTGATGAAGAAAAATGAAGTTTGATTAGGTTATTTTCATTGTGTTATCTATAGTGTTACATTTATTCTTGGTTTAATTATTTGTTCGTTTTCTAAATTAGGGTCCATTGTTTGTCCACTATTGTTTGTCAATTGTTTGTCACTTTTGGCCTCTGTTTGTCCAGTGGTTGGCCATTTTCGTAAATTTTGATAATTGTTTGTCCATTGTTTGTTCACTTATGTCTCTGTTTGTCCATTGCTTATCCATTTTGTAACTTCTGGCCTCCGTTTTTTCCATTGTCTATTGTATATTGATTGACAGTGGTTGTTAGATATTGTTTACTGTATTCATCATTAGCATATCCCTTGTTTTTAGGATGATTTATTGTATAATGATTGACGGTGGTTGTTAGATATTATTTATTGTATTCATCATTGCCATATCCTCTTTTTTCGGATGGTTTATCGTATATTTATTGACCATGGTTGTTAGTTAATATTTATTGGGTAGGTTTTTGTCAAAATCATTGACTTTTATATATGTGTGCATCTCAAATAAAAAAAAATTCGTGGGCCAATAGTTCGCACAACTATGTACATGTGTCGCATTTCCTTTCAACTTAAGTCAAACTCATTCCATCTACTTGTTTAATGCAATTGGTATCTTATTTCTCTTGTCTCCAACATTTTTTTAATTATGTGTTTCCATGAATTTTGCATCTTTTTGGTTTCTATTGTCTCTATTATTCGTCTCTAATTTTCAATTCTTCTTCCTTGAATGAAATAATTTGTCATTATCTGTCTATAATTTGAAATCAATTGTCGATCGTTCTACCTACATTGTCGATTTCTCATTTATCGTTATTCATGATATTATCATAAATTCAAGTTTCAATGAATGAATTTCATAACTCTGAGGCTGGACCCTAGTTTTTTTTTTTTTTTTTTTTTTTTTNTTTATAATTATGCTCTCACTTGCCTTCAAGTATAAGGAAAAACACATTCCATCCACTTCATAAATGCAAATGGTATGTCTTCTCCCTTTTGTCCAACATTCTTTTTATCATGGATGTTGACAAGTGCCTCCCTATTATAACTTCCTAAGTATATACTAATGTTCTTTATTGTAACTTGTTTTAGGGTTGGTCATATTACGAATCAGCCGGATCGAACACTGTTTACCAACTTTCTCTTGATAAGGTGATAACTATCTATCTTTATTACGATTTATGCAATCCTTTTCGGGGTTTAGGTTACACATTTTTCTTTATCTTACTTATATTTGTTGCTAATAATTACTTTTTGTGTGCTCTTGTCAGTGTGGACTATTAGCATACTCGAGCATCGTGTGAGGTTCGTTTACATGAATCTATAGTAATTTGGACGAATATTCATATATTCTTAATTATAGCTGTTCGTATGATGGAAACAGTAATATATGTTTGTTTTGTATTTATAGTTGTTTGGAAGAATTTATATTTGGATGAGTTGATAGTTGGATGACTATTTATAAATCTTGTTTATGTTTGGATGAATAACATTACTTTATACTTGTTGCTATGTTTGAATGATTAACTATAATAATATTTTTTTAAAAAAAGTAATATAAAAACCTTTGTAAAAAAAATAGTTTGCTATGGGCAAAAATCAGTTTTGTAAGTCTCCAAGAAGGAACAATGTTGTTAACATGAAAAAAAAAACAGTGTTTTTTAAAATTAAGCATGTGACATTACTTTCACTTCCAAATTTCTTTCTTTATTATCTACCTTTTTATTATCTACCTTTCACCAATAATTTAAAAAACCAAGGCAAAATGTGAGAACTAAAAAAAAAAGTAACTTTCAAAAAGTGGTTTTTATTTTTGGAATTTGACTAAGAATTCAACAATTGTACTAAAGTTTGAAATTTTGGATTAATTAAAATAGTTGTACCTAGTAAAATAGTTGTTTGAAATCCTAGAATTGTGGATTAATTAAAATAAGTCTCAAATTCAAATCAAAACCACTCAAATCCACAAATCAATGGATAATTGTACAACAAGAAATCAGAACTTTTGTATAATTTAAAATCTATAATGATTTAAAAAACTAAGGCAAAATTTGAGAACAAAAGTAGCTTTCAAAAAATAGTTTTTATTTTTTGATTTCGACTTAAAACTCAACCATTGTACTAAAGTTGTTTGAAAATTTGGATTAATTAAAATAGTTTGTACCCAACAAAGGACCCGACAGATTAAAATAGTTGTACCTAAAATAGTTCTAGAATAATATGAAAAAAAGAAGATAAAAAATCGTTTTTTAAGAAAAGAATCCTAATCAATAGTGTATAAAAAAAGAACAATTTAATTTGCTTCTAGAATAACATTAAAAAAAAAGTCAATTTACTTGATTTGTTTTCAATGATATAGTACCAATTGATAGTGTGCTTGCTTTTAAAATAACGTAAAAAATTAACATAAAAAATCGATATTGTAATTATTTTATGATCTAAAATGTTTCTTTTAGGGTCAGTTCCAATTTTTCTAGTATATAATGGACCCAACAGAACTAGTTACGATACTAACAACATTCACAACTTCACAACGTCAGTTACTTTTAACACTAGAGTTATTATTGAATGACCATAGAAGGATAGAAAATAGATCACCCGACAGTAGACATCGTATTAGACAATTAGCATACTTTCGACTCATTGATGAGTCCGACTTATGTTGTCGTCAAAGTACAAGAATAAATAAAAGATGTTATTCCATTTTGTGTCATTTACTTAAGACAACTGACAAATTAGTTGGAGCTGAAATTATAGATGTAGAGGAGATGGTTGCCATGTTCTTACATATTTTAGCCCACAACATTAAGAACCAGATAGTTCAAAGAGAATTTGTACGTTCTAGTGAGATTGTTTCTAGGCATTTCAACACCGTTTTATTAGCAGTGTTACAATTACATGATGCGTTGTTAAAAAAATCTTTGTCGGTCACAAACTCATGTACAGATCAATGATGGAAATGGTTTAAGATACAGTTCAACTACACCAACATTAGTTCGACATGACTTATTTGTTAGGTGAACGTATGCATATGAATATTTCTTATTTTGTTCCTCTGTAGAATTATCTGGGTGCATTAAATGGCACGTACATCAAGGTAAATGTTAGTGCAACTGATCACCCAAGGTATAGAACAAGGAAGAGTGAAATTGCAACAAATGTACTCGGTGTGTGTGATACAAATGAAAACTTTGTATTCGTCTTATCAAGGTGGGAAGGATCCACAGCTGATTCTCGAGTTCTCAGAGATGCAATATCATGACCTAAATGACTGAAGGTTCTGAAGGATAACTAGCTACACATACTATCTCTCCCTACTCATTGTATTTCTAATATAAGGTTTGAAATGATTGGACGTTCAACAGGGTATTATTATCTATGTGATGTCGGGTACCCAAATGTAGAGGATTTTTTGGCTCCATATAGAGGCGAAAGATATCATCTTTCAGAGTGGCGTGGATGAGGTAATGCACCAACAACTCCACGATAATTCTTTAACATGAAGCATTCTTTTGCACAGAATATCATTGAGAGAACGTTCGGGTTGTTGAAAGGGTATATGGGCAATCTTGCAAGGAAAATCATACTACCCAATGCAAATCCAATTGTCGAACAATCATAACGTGTTGCCTTCTGCACAATTTTATCAGCAGAGAGATGACTAACAGTGAACTGACCGAGGATTTGGATGAGGTGGATTCAAGCTTTACTACAATTAGGGGGAACGAGATCAATTATATTGAGAGTTCAAATGAATGGACCCAATGGAGGGATGAATTGGCACAACATATATTTACTGAATGGGAGTTGCATAGGTGAAGTGCCTTTATGCTTCTTTAATCAATTAGAGCGCTCATTTTCTTTATCGTGTGTTGTGAAATGACTTCATTCGAAACTGTAATGACCCAACCTTTCGAGTATTTTGACAAAGGCTGTTACGACTAAATACACATTTAAAACCCAGATATTTTGTTTAAAAAAAATTCATTAAAACAATAAGGATAGTTTTTCCAAAATAAACTCGAAAATAAATAAATAATAAATAAATAAAACTTTTATTCAGGGTCCCCTAAAAAAAAATATTCATAAAGAAAACATTCAAAATGTTAAAATTTGCTGTCTCACATAAATTATAGTTTCAAAACATTCAAATGACAAAAACATAGACTGAGTGGAAGCGATTTCACTTGTCCCCATATAGCTCTACCATGGGTCACGTCTGTCAATTGTCAACCTGTTCCTGTCATTCCCTAGAAAACATAAAGAAAAAAGGATGAGTATAACAATACCTAGTAAGTGATCCCATTACCAGGATCAGGTTGTGCATTCACATGCAGTGAATGCTTGTGGTTAGTGGAACTTTCATGGTGAAATTGTTCCTGAATGGCTAACTAAATGGATAACCTGACTCACCTTAACTTGCATGTCTAGTGGTCTAGTGGCACACCGTCAATCATGGAAAAAGAAACATAATCGTGTACCTGTCGGATCACGCATATCTAATGGCCTGAAGGCACACCGTCAATCATGGGAAAAGAAACATGAACATAAACTTAACGATTCAAGCATATCTAGCGACCCGAAGGGGGATCAGGCTATGTATCCACAAGTAGAGAATGATAGGCCCGTGGCTCAAATAACTACAACTGTCTCGGATAATGAAAAGAAACCAAATGATATACTATCTTGCCTTCACTTGCATGTCTAGTGGTCTGATGGCACATCGTCAAACATGGAAAAGTAACATGAACGTGAACCTGTTAATTCACGCATGTATAGCAGCCCGTAGGAACACCGTTAAACATGGAAAAATAACATGAACATGAACCTGCCGATTCATGCATGTCTAGCGGCCCAAAAGCACATCGTCAAACATGGAAAAATAACATGAACGTAAACCTGTCGATTCATGCATGTCTAACGGCCCAAAGACACACTGTCAAACATAAAAAAAAAATAATATGAATATAAACCTGTCGATTCACGCATGTTTAGTGGCCTGAATGCACACCGTCAAACATGAAACTAGACCCGTCGGTCCTCTGAAATAAAACATGCATCAAGGCAAGACGGTAAACTGCCCTATTGGTTTAATCATGTATCACATACATAATTTCAGTACTGTTTAGAATTTCTGCTCGTAATACTCATAACTGTCATGCAACAAGCAGATCACAATGATAAAATCATGCTTTTAGAGTCCATTAATTAACTTTATAAATCTAATCTAGGCCGCTTGGCACGAAGACTAATAGTACCACTTACCTAAAAAATCCTGCTAGAAAGCACACCACTAATCTCCAAACTTCGAATAGTAAATGTTCAAGAACTCATTTCCCTTATTGGACAGTGACCAGAAACGCTCCCAAACTTCAATCTAAATGTGAAGCGTAAAGGATATCAACCGATTTGGGCAAAAAGTTAATGGATGGTTAAGAACCTCCAAGAATTCTAAAACTTACCCAAAATATCAATTTCAATGACAATGGAATCAGTGTGGCAACTATAGATAGGCAACGGGTGTTGTTATCGGACGACATAAATTGTTTAGGCTAGCGGCTGATAGTGAGGGTCTTCATGAAGAGGGTTTGCGAGAGTGGGAGAGAAGGGGAATTTCTAGTTTTATAGATTTTATTCAGCAGGGATTACAAGCCAACCAAAGCTTCACACAACAATCCAACCGTTCAAAATGAAACTCTATATGTCTCAAATAGATTGACCAAATTTGAGCACGATCCAACGGTTCAAACTCTGAAAATCGACAATTTTGTAGAAGTCATCGCTGAAAAATCGAATTGCTTTCTCCCAATTTTTTTTTGTCTCTTTTCACTTTCATTTAATTTCAAAAAAATCTTAATTATTATTTTTTTTTCAAATTTTGAAAATATAAATAAAATATTGTATCACAATATCTCCAAAATCTCTAAAGATTCTATTAAATTAATAAATCAATTAACTTTTCAAATTATCTCAATTTAAGCTCCAACAACCAAAAGTAAATGGCATAAGATCCATCATTTGATTTCCAAATATTTAAATCAATTCAAAACCACATAAAATTAATTATCTCCTTTTTTTTTTTTTTTTTTTAATTTGGCCCTAAAATCCAAAATCAAAGGGAAGCAAAATTCAATATTTTCAAGATAATTAGTTCGAATATCTAATCAATTAAATTCAATTTAACCAATAAAAGTTTTTTAATTATTTCAATTTAATCCCAATTTTCCAAATAAAAGGGAAATTTAAACACAATAATTTTAGATAATTAACTTAAATTTTTCTGAAATTCAGGATGTTAGAGAAACTCTCTCATTATGTTTACTATATTTTGTACTTCACTTAACCTATTAATTATATTTCATATTTTTGTTTATTGTTTAGTTGTATTAAAATGTGTATGTGTATACACTAGAATGTCAAGTTCCTCAAGAGCCCCGAAGCACACTTGGACTAAAAAGGAAGAAGCAAAGTTGGTCGAGTGCTTGGTGGCGTTTGGTCGCATCTGGTAGATGGAGATCAGACAATGGGTTGTTTCGACCTGGGTACTTAGCACAACTACAACGTTTGATGGCTGTGAATTTGTTCGGCTGTAATATCCAAGGATCACCGACTATAGTCTGTCGAGTCAAATCCCTGAAAAAAAAAAACTTACCAAGCGATCACAGAAATGAGAAGACCGACTTGTAGTGGATTCGGCTGGAATGAGGAATTCCAATGCATCGCTGCAGAGCGGGAGTTATTTGTTGGATGGGTTAAGGTGCAACTTTTTCTAAATTGATTTACGAATATTAGTAACATAATCATAACATCCACTTCACTTTTCATGTAGAGTCATCCTGCAACAAGGGGGCTTATACACAAGTGGTTCTCATACTATGTTGATCTAGCCTACGTCTTTAACAAGGATCGGGATACGGGAGGACGATTAGAGACCTTTGTGAACGTCGAGTTTAACATGCCAAACCATATGAATGATGGTGTTCCTATTCATGAATCGCAGGATCTGAACATCCCCACAATGTCTAGTCAGGGAATGGACATGTCACATGATGACATGCATGGAATACGTACTGGTCGAAGCACTGAAGGAGAAAATGTTTCGAGAGAAAGTAAGAGGAAGTGAAGTGAGAATCAATATGAAACGACAGAGATTGTTAGGAATACGATGGAGTTTGTAAATGACCAATTGAAGGTGATTGTAGAATGGCCGAAAGAGAAGCGTGCAATTGAAGTCGAACTATGTACGGAAGTCGTAAACCAACTTCAAGTTATTTTTGAATTGTATAACCCACAGATGGTGAAGCTTATGCAAATCACATTCCGTAGTGTGCAAGATATATAGAGCTTCTTATCCGTTCCCACAACCCTAAAATTGGACTATTGCAACCTTCTCCTTGAGAATGTTTGATCAACCTTTATTTTGGACTGCTTTTCAATAATGAACAATTATTACTTTGTTTCAATTATGCATTTAAGTTTGTCGTACATTTGGTATGAAAATATTTCTTCTCATATTTCAATCATGCAATCATGAGTTAGTTATTTTGTTTACATTTTTTTCTACTTCCAAAAAAGAGAGGTTTATATATGAAACACATGAATTGCATTCAAAAGTAATGTACTTTTGTTTTTTTTTTTTTTTTTTTTGACCATGTTAACCAAGGTACCTCCCAAAATGACAAAAACAATTGTGGCTAGCTTTTAGATAAATTACAATCAAATTAATTTTGTATAAATTGGTGGAACATATAGTCCTAATTATATTTTCAAAATATGATATTTCATATGCATAATTATTAGTATTATAAAAGATGGTAGTAAAAAAAGTTACACACAGTCTAAAATAATCTACATTCAAGTTACAGACTGATATAATTCATATTATAATAACCTACACTCTAAACACAGACTATTATAAAACAGAATACAATACTCTACACCCAAACATAGACTATTATAAACCAAACTATAATAGTCTACACCCCAAACATAGACTATTATAAACCAGACTATAATAGTCTATACCCCAAACATAGACTATAAAAATAGACAGTTTATTATAACCTACAGACTATAATAACCTATCATGTGCCTCAAACGCCCCCATAATGACTAGTTTTTATTTCAATTACAATCCCTAAAGTTCCATTTAGTCAATAGATATGTTATCTCTATGTAAAATTTGTTCTTATAAGTTGATTGATACACAGTCAAACTAAGTAGATATCTCAATGTAAGTACATCAATTACAAGAGAATATATCTCTTCATAATCAATATTGAGCTTTTGCGAAAAATATCTTGTACAACAAAATCTCACTTCATACCTTGAGACACCATTTTTTTTCATTTAGTTTTCTTACATATACTCATTTATACTCGAAAAACCTAGACATCTTCTAGTGTGTAAACTACTGATCCAAAAAATTTATTGAAAAAATGAGTTTAATTACAAGAAGATAAAAAATTATGGAGATGTAGTGTCAACAGAAGAGCTCAACAGTTTAAAAAAATGGTTGTTTGAATTCTGAAAAATGGATGAGAATTTATAGAGATATAATGTAAACAATACCTTGTGCCTATCAATCAACATAAATTCGATTGAAAAGTCTTGCCCCTATTGATGGTGCATGCTATGGTCAAAGTAGCATGAGCAAAAGTCTAAAAGAAAGAAATGACCATTGAGTGAGACTTGTCTTCTTTTATAAATGTTTATCTTGAAAATTTAAAGAGAAATGATGTACTTGAGAAAATACATTTTGGATATGCATCAAATGATGTTAGTGAAATTTCATCAAAACCAAAAGATCGTCCTAACGAAGAATCGAACAAATGCCTATAAATTGTAGAACATGGAGGATAGTGATTATAAAGTTTATACCAAAATGTTGAAATGTTTGATCAAGTAAAAATCTAGGAGACAAACGTTTATGTATATTCTTAAATCAAGGAGAAGATGATTTATCAATTATATTTGACTAGAATTAATATTTTGTGCAAGGAAAAAAACTTTAGTTTGTAAATATTGGCTAGTTGATGTATTCATTGATATTTTGTGTAAGGAAAAATCGTTAATTCGTCGATGTTAAACTAGTTGATACATGGTTGATTCACTCTATTTTTTGTTAGATAAAACATTTGATTTGTTACTCTTATTAACTAATAGGCTATTGTTCATTATATTTTATGCTAGAAAGAATTTGGTTATGTGTTCTTTCTACTTGTTTATGGTATTTGAACATGATTAAAATTAGGATTAATTATAGATTTATAGATTTAATCACAACTGTTATGAAACTTGTTTACCTTCTGATAATTGATGACGTAGTGAATTTTTTTGAAAAAGATGAATACAATGATAAAAAATTTTGATAATTTTTTCATCTATTAAGGGAATAATCACATGAATACAAATGTCAAGGCAACCGTGCATAATTTCTATACTCACAAGTCATGATTATGTGGTTTAAGATGAAAAAAGATCCATTTGTAACATGTTGTAAAAAGTTAAAAGAATGTCAATCTAAAATCTTTTAGATATATTTAACTGTAAATGAATTATAAATTGGTATATTTTTGTTCTTTATATCACATAATGAGAAAAATCACTTAGTAGTAATAAAGACTCCAACATTTTAGTCAGATAATTTTACAATATTTAATCACATTTTAAAGAATATTTGTCAACTTGAAACCAAGATTATTTTTTCTTCATAACTTAGACATTATTCCTCTAAAGATTATGTTCATACATACATGCATAATACATATGTTACGTGTGTTCGAGGTTAATAATATAAATTTATATCAGTTAAATTATGTTCATGTTTTCCTAAAAAAACCATGTTCATGTTAACTATATACATATATGTAGACATACATATATTAGGAGTGCAACAAATAATCGAAAAATCAAATCGAACCAAACCGATCAATTGGTTTGGTTCCATTTTTAATTAAAATTGGACATTTTAGTTTGTATTTGAAGAAGAGGAAAAATATTCGTTCAAATCGGTTTTTGATTGAAAAGATCATTTAAAATCGAACCAAATCGAGTGTATATATATTAAAAATAAACTCTAATCCTAGATTCCAGTATTTTAATTATTATAGTATATGTATATTTGTTATTTAAAAAAAAAAAAAAAAACTAGCTATTATGGTGTATATATGTCTATTATTCCAAAAATACTCATAAAAGAAACAAAAAAAAGGTTCCATTTCTATCTTTAAAAAAAAAGCAAAAAAAAGCCCAACATGAAGAACACAAATATAAGGCCCAACACCATGAACAAAACCAATAATAAACCAAATGGAACAAAAATTGATCTATTGGTTTGGTTCTTTATTGGAAATTGGTTTGGTTTTCTTAATTATACAACTGTGTTTGGTTTGGTTTGGTCTTAGTTAGCTCTAAAATCGAAAAAATAAACCGATTTTGATCTCTGTTGCATAGACACATATATACACAAATACATGTACACACTTAAAAAATAAAAAATACATATACATGCATGCTTACATATATATATATATATGTATACATGTGCACATATATATATAGTCTATGAGAACAACATATATATAGATTGAGAATTTAGATATTTGTAATCATAAAAAGGGCCGTTTGGAGCACCAGTTAGAAATTGGTGGAGTAGGTTATTATAACTCACTTCATGTTTGAGGTACCGACTATAATTATGGTGTGTACGATAACAACATATAATTATGATGTGTACGATAACGTATAATTATGTATAGTAAATACTATTTTAAAACCCCTTTTGTCATAATATTTACTATTTTTTTCATTCATTTCTTTATTGTTTGTTACGGTGTTAACTATTTCTTATCCAAACCAAAATAATTTACACCTCAAACACAAACTATTATAACTTATATTAAAATAGTCTGCACATCAAACACAAACTTAGCGCTCTAAACGACCCTGAAGACTTTATCATATTTTTACGTTTATTATTACTTTTTTTTTTATCCCTCATTTATTTCAGTAGTTTTTTTAATTATATTCTTCTTCCATATTTATCTATTTATATATTGCTTAAACTAAAATTTAGTCCTTGAATCTTGAGTTTGTGTTTATTTGATCTACAAACTTTCAAAATTATAAAATTAGTCCCTAAGTTTTAAGTTTTTCAAGGTTGATATAATAGAAAAAAAAAACACGAAAGTTTAAGATTTCATTAGACATAAAATTCAAATATATATTTAGTAGATAAGTTATTCTTTAAAATTTTTTAAAATTTCAAAGACACATTGACACAAAGTTTAAGAACATATTTGACATTTTTGAAAATTTATAAATCAAACATATTCGAATTTTAATGTTCAAGGACTAAATTTATAACTTAACCTTATATTTGTCAGTTATGATATTCCAATTCACTTTCATCTTTTCGCATATTTTATTGTTCATGTTCTTACTAATATCAAACATTAAGGATTATTATTATTATTATTATTATTATTAATCATAGTAATAAAAACTATGATATGTTAATGTGTGCATTGTACGACACTAATTGACATGTATTTTTACTTTAGATATTAAATATTTAAATAACACGTCGTCACTCTTTATAAAATAAATAAATATATAATCATGCAAATTATGGTCAATCAATATTTAGACTAATGTTTGCCCTTTATTCGTTTAAAATTTTTCTTTTTTTACAATTAACTTTTCACAAACCACATGATTATTTTAGGTTAATTACAAAATAGTATTGAGATTTAAGACAACTTCTAATTAGTCTCCTAAACTTTCCGGAGTTTCATTTCAACTTAAAATTTACTCCAAAACTATCATTCCATCAGTTTTTTCAATTACCTTCATCGTTTTAAAAGTTTCATTTAAACCTTTAAGAATTGACATGGTTTCAAAACAATTGAAAATTATTAGAAATAATCCCCAAAAATTTTTATATTTCACAACTAGCACTATTTTAGACAATTTATTAGAATAATTTTTCTTGATTCATAGAGATTGAGTTAAAATATTGATCAGTTTAAGTTGCATGTCCAAATATATTACTTTTAACGTACATTTTATGTTTATACTCTCATTATTAAATTATTTTATTATACGTAATTCACTTTTTCTGTAACCACCAAGTAATTTCTTCAAGAAGTTCTACTCACCTTTTCAAGGCATTACTCACTTTTACATTTTGGGATTTTGCTTCAATTTTTAACTTTTTTTTAATTTTTTTTGCACAATCCTTAGTTCACCAAAACAGGCTATATATCTCGCTTTATCCTTTATTGAATGTTTTGGTTTCTGAAATGCATTTTGTTGCACCAAGAACATATTTGGTGAAAGTTTATATATATATATAATTATTTTTTTAATAACCTTAGTGGAAAGATATAAATCTTGGGTAAGATATAAATAGTTGTCCCGAGATTACGTGAAAAAGTAAATCTCATGTGAGATTTAGACTAAGATTTACTGTATGAACTTGAGATTGAGAGTGTAAACTTTTTCAAATTCTCTACTGGTTCCTTGTTCATCATGAACTCTTTCCAATTTTCCTATTTCAACATACATAATATTTGCAAATATTACATACATCTAATGATCAAGAAACAAAAAACGAAGTTGAATGGATAATGAAATAGGATTTGGAGAAAAGATAAAATAAGATCTAAGGAATAGTATAAAATGTTTGGGAAGATGACTTAAAATAATAGTTAATCTCAGGCTTCATCGTGACTAAGATTCCATCGAGAAATAAAAAAAAAAATCATTGATTTGGATGCTTCATTAAAGGAAATTAAAATTTTGTTTGATCTCAGTCTCGATCCTAGCGAATTGCACCCCATTCAAATAATTGACTGAAAAATGTGTTATTTGTCAAAGATAAAAAATATTTCGATGCTATTTCTAGCAATAGCCCATTTTAAAGAAAAATTGTCAGAAATAACCCATGAATATTTCTATCTTTCACAACTAACACACATTTAGAAAATCCATTGAAATAAAGTTTTCTGATCTTTGAGATTGACCACATAGATTTTAATAAAAAAAAGTAAACTTTTCATCTTATATACAAAGATTCTTTTAAATTTTCTCGGTGGAATCTAGCACCGAGATTCTACATAATTTTTTCAAATACTAGTTGAAATTAGGTGTATTGTACGTGTTTCATATATGAACATGTATAAGTCGAAATAAGATTCTTACATTGATAATCATTTATTTATTTATATATATGTATATATTTTAAAATTTCGTATTACTAAAAACAAATTTGAATTAATATGATTTTTTAAAATAGTTTTATTTTTATTTTTTATTTTTAGTTTTCGAAATGACTTTTGATCTATTAGTTTAAATATTGGTAGTAAGAGAACAAACATCTAATAATGTTTGAATTTATAATAAGAAAACCTTAAAACTAAAAGTTAATTACTTTTTTTTTAGAAATAAAAACATATTTCTAATATATTATTTAACTTCCTTTTAAAAGAAGGATTATTCTTTTATTTATTTTTTTAAAGGACTATTTCATCCGTATCTCAATTCAACACAATTCATGTTTGATGAAAAAAAAAAAGAAAAAAATGAAAAAAAATGAAAAAAATGAAAAAAATGAAAAAAAAAATGAAAAAAATGGAAAAGGCAACGTACCTTAAACAAATAGTAATAATTAAAAAAAAAAAAGTTCGACACCTAACTACTTCTAGTCCTAAAAAAATGAAAAAAAAAATGTTGAAGAAAAGAAAGAGATACATTATAGGCATTGCCAAGGAGCTGAAAAAACTTAGAATGTTAAATAATAAGAAAAAAGCACAAAAACGGGGTAATAATGCTTAAAAATATATTTTTAAAAAATACTATGAAAAAAATTAGTGAGAGCGAGTTAACAAAAATTAAAATAAAAATAAAGATGAGAATAAGAGATATGTTCTGATAGATCGAAAGAGTCGAAATGTCTCAAGGGGGGATCCATTATTCTTTTCGATCTTGTACTGACGGTACACGGAACCCCCAACCCCGATGAAAACTAAAGATTTAATTCAAATAGAGGAAATTTAGATTTGAAATCTAATAATAATTTAGATAGACTTTTTATAAAAACTTATTTTCCTTTATTTAAAGGAAGTATATATTAGTTAAAGATAAAATGTGATTTTTTTTAAAAAAAATCTAGAGTGGAGTAAATATTAACTAGAGATAAAATGTGGATTTTTAAAAATATTTTTTCATTTATTTAAGTTATTAGTTAAAGATAAAATGTAATTTAAAAAATGTGTAGTAAATATTAGTTAGAGATAAAATGATATTTGTCTCTTTTATTTGATATAAGTTAGAGATAAAATGTGATTTTTAAAGACAATTTTTTTTTTACATGTAATGCTAAAAAAATATGAATCCTAAAGATAAAGATGAAAAATAAAAAATTTAATGCTAAAAAATATGAACCCTAAAGATAAGATGAAAAATAAAAAATTTAATGCTAAAAAATATGAATCCTAAATATAAGATGAAAAATCAAAAGTTTATATAGTTTAAATAGTATAAATAATATAAGTATTCAAAATCTTGTATCTTTTTAAAATTTCCATAGATTTTCTAAAAGATAAAAACTAGATTACTTTCGACGATTTTCCTATTTTAACACTACAACCTTACGAGAAGGCGACTTCTAACGACGGGCGGTATACTGATGTTAGCCACCTCAAACTAGTTTGTATATATATGATTGAAAAACCAATAATTTGGTAATATAGAAATCATCGACAAGGACCGTTTGGCAATACATCACTTGCATCGCCGCACACCTGCCCCTGGCGGATTTCCCAATACAAAACGTTTTCTCCACTTTTAAAAGTACCGATTCTGGTCAATCGTGCGCACGCCGATCCATTCACCAACCCATCTCAACTACGACTACGAACGAACCCATCTTTTTGTTTTGGTTCTTTCTCTTCCCAACTACTCCCATATTAAAATCTACCCAAAACCCGTTTCGATTCTGTGTTTTCATCAATTCTTTCTCTGTTGTCGAAGCATGGCCTGCCTGAGCTTCGCTAAGTTGAACGCCTCCTCCTCCCAGTGGATTGCCCACCAATCCTTCTCTCAGAGGCGCGGATCGTCTTCTAGTCGACGCCTTTCTCTTCCGATCCGTGCTGGGGCTTACTCCGATGAGCTTGTTCAGACCGCGGTGAGTTTTTGGTTTTAGATCGTTGTTCTGATTTTAGTTTGGAAGGGCATGTGGGGTTGTTGTTGGGATTTGGATCTGATATTTGATTTACATTTATTGGAGTTTTGAATTGATCGTGATGTACTTGCTGAATGCTTGCGATTGTGGGTCGGTTTTTTTTTTGTTTGCCTTGTCTTTATCAGGGTTCGAATTTGTTTTTAATATGACGTTGACCTAGAAGTTGATTTTTCTGCGATCTTTATAATATTGGGTGTTTTGGGTTTTTTTTTTTTTTTTTTTTTCCCTTTTTCTTCCATTCATCGAGAAGCTGTAAATTCATACGTATGAGAGATGGGTTTTGATGTGTGTAATTGTTCATCATGTTACGATGTTCTTTAGTGGCAGTCATGGACTTTTCCCCCTTTCTGTTTCGTTTTTTTTAATGTAGGCTTGAAATCATTAAGTATGACGTTGTGGAATGGCAAAATCATCTTCATATTTTATATTGCACTGCGTTTTAATTAGGTTGGGTTTCTTGTATTAAGTCAGTATTTTGTTTCATTCTTTGGTTTGCAGAAATCAGTTGCATCACCTGGACGTGGTATTCTTGCCATTGACGAATCTAATGCAACATGTGGGAAGAGGTTAGCATCCATTGGCTTGGACAATACCGAAACCAACAGACAAGCTTATAGACAGCTTTTGCTGACCACACCTGGTTTGGGCGAGTACATATCGGGTGCTATTCTTTTCGAGGAAACACTCTACCAATCAACCACAGATGGAAAGAAGTTTGTCGATTGCTTGCGGGAGGCAAAAATTATGCCTGGCATTAAAGTTGATAAGGTGAATTGTCCTTTTACCTTTCAATATACACCAAACAGTTTATTTTTTTATTGCTGTTACAAAGTATCTGACTATGCTAAGTTAGTTTCTTAATATCGAGTTTTGTTCATATTTGTATTGTGTGGGTTTCAGGGTTTGGTTCCTTTGCCGGGATCCAACAATGAATCTTGGTGTCAAGGCTTAGACGGACTGGCCTCAAGATCCGCGGAATATTATAAGCAAGGCGCTCGTTTTGCTAAGTGGTAAGTTAGCATGTTCTTCGTGAATCTGGGTTGAGTATTAACATGTGGAGTTTACTGTTTTTCTTGGAAGTTGTTTCTGAAAGAACAAAGGCCCTCCTCTTATATGGGGTGGTTTTCTCCTCTAACATTTATTTCTGGGTTAATTATGCAAAATCTAAATCATATTAAACATACAGGCGGACAGTTGTTAGCATTCCTTGTGGTCCTTCTGCTCTGGCTGTTAAGGAAGCTGCTTGGGGCCTTGCACGATATGCTGCCATTTCTCAGGTATATGGCTGTTCAATGAACTAGTTTACCATCCCTCACTTTTTCTATTGGCAAATCATGGGAGATTCTCTAAGTTAAGAATTTGGGTTTTGCTCTACCTGGTTGGTTGGAAATAAATATATATTACAGGATCATATATTCGAAGAGATTTTTCACTACAATAAAATTCTTTTCTTCTATCGCTTTATTACAGATTTCATAATTCACTTTGTTAATGCAGGACAATGGCCTTGTACCTATTGTAGAACCTGAGATCCTTCTAGATGGGGACCATTCCATTGACAGGACACTTGAAGTGGCTGAAAAGGTCTGGTCAGAAGTATTCTTCTATTTGGCTGAAAACAATGTTCTGTTTGAAGGAATCCTTCTAAAGCCTAGCATGGTAACACCGGGGGCTGAGCACAAGGAGAAGGCCTCTCCTGAAACTATCGCCAAATACACATTAAAGATGCTCAGGAGAAGAGTTCCTCCTGCAGTTCCTGGAATCATGGTATGAATAATTGAACTTCTTTTCAAATGTTCCATCGCATCCACAATTTTTCCATGCTCGCAGCAGTATTGTGCATGCCACTCTATATTTTGTTTTGCTACTGAAATTGTAGAATCTTTAGGGGAGGGATATAGTGTTCATCTTGATTTTATGATGAGCTCCTTTGACCTTTGGCTTTTTTTTAAACAGTTCTTTACTCTTGGGTTGGGGATGCAATAGCATTCCTTTGTTCAACAAACTCATTTTAATGGCGGATATAACAATGAAAGTCTTCTGTTTTGTCTGCAGTTTTTGTCTGGAGGACAGTCTGAAGTGGAAGCCACACTGAACCTGAATGCCATGAACCAAAGTCCCAACCCTTGGCATGTATCCTTCTCTTACGCTCGTGCATTGCAGAACACCGTTCTCAAGACATGGCAAGGACACCCCGAAAACGTGGAGGCTGCACAGAAAGCACTTTTGGTGCGTGCGAAGGCCAACTCCCTCGCTCAGCTCGGTAAGTACTCTGCTGATGGTGAAAGTGATGATGCCAAGACAGGAATGTTTGTGAAAGGATATACTTACTGAGCCTCGGTAAATTGCTTTCACTTCCGAGACTCGTGTTGAACGTGTGTGCTCTTTTCTTCCCCTCCATTGAAGAATCCGACTTTTCTTTTTACTCTATAGGATAAAAGCCTTTCCTTTCCTTCCCTTTATAGAAAGCTCTTTATAATAAGACCTGTGAGAAGCAAACTCACTCAGAGAGTAAGCAAATTGTATCCTACCATCCTTTTTTACTTGTCAAGTTATTTAGTATTTTGTTAGATTGGCAAGTTTTAAAATGTAGTTTTTGAGATTTAGGCTTTAATATGCAAGATGACTCTTGTCCTTCCTGTAAAGCGACGCCACTTTGTTGGCAATAATTATGTTTGCCAAAAACATTTTAATTAATTATGCTTAAGTTTTATTTGGAATAATGGAGAAAAGTAGTGATATTATCTTTCTGTTAG
The DNA here is from genome assembly GCF_009727055.1 of Benincasa hispida. Lineage (NCBI taxonomy): Eukaryota > Viridiplantae > Streptophyta > Magnoliopsida > Cucurbitales > Cucurbitaceae > Benincasa > Benincasa hispida. The sequence continues at coordinate 26,112,098 of NC_052360.1, forward strand.
CTTTTGGTTTCTTAATACTGTTTGTTCTTTAAGTTGTTGATTTGGATTGACTTGTGAGTGTTTTTCAAAAAGTTCATTTTTATTTAAACACTTTTGACAAAAATGGTTGAAAATACACTTCAAAAGCTAATTTGAGAGATTGTCATACATTTCAATTTTTTTCAAAATGACTTATTCTTTAAATTAAACACTTAAAAACGCAATCCAAAATCCAAACATATCAAAATAACTTGACAGAATTGATTATGTTATTTGATTTAGGCCCATTTGATTGACTTGAGAAAAAAAATGATTTTTAAAAAACTCATTTTTATTTGAATATTTTTTATAGAATTGATTATGGTATTTGATTTATGCTTATTTGATTGACTCGAGAAAAAAATGGTTTTTAAAAAAATCATTTTTATTTAAACATTTTTGATAAAAATTGATTAAAATATGTTTGAAAAGTTATTTTTGAGTGGTTTTCAAAACGTTTTAATTTTTTTCTAAAATATTTTTTTTAAATTAAACATTTAAAAATGTATTTTAAATACACATTTAATCTTTATGGTTTTTGGATTTTGTTGCATTTGGAATTTTTTAATCAAATGTAATTAGATTTTTTTTTTTAATGATCAACCTAATTCAAATACTTTGAGCTATTGTAAACTTCAATCCTCCTCGTTGCCACAAAGTTGTTTGTTGTTCCAGTATTCAACGAAAAATTGACAAAAATGGGCCTTTTTAAGTATTGAATTTTGAAAATAAGAGATTGTTTTTGGGACCCTTTCACAGGCAAAGTCACGAATGCTTGGTGTCAAACCTTTAAACTACGAGGGTTCGAATAATCCAACAACTCGAATAATCCGGACTATCCAACCCAAAATATAAGGGAGAGTTAGGCTGGATTAGTTTTGTTTTTGGGTTGAGTTGGGTTAAACTTTTTCTATTTTTGTTTAGTTTTGTTTTTGGGTTGAGTTGGGTTAAACTTTTTCTATTTTTGTTTAGTTTTGTTTTTGGGTTGAGTTGGGTTAAAACTTTTTCTATTTTGGTTGGACTGGGTTGGATAGTGAGTTGGTTAAAAAAAACTTAGGTTGATTTAACCCAACCTGAATTTTATATATAAATAAAATATAATGTACATATTTATCTTTGTTTAAAATTTGATTAATTTATATTAATTAATTTGTAAATTTTAAATATTTTTCTTTTAAAATTGTTATGATATTTGTCTTTATTTGAAGTTTGCAATAAATATCTTAGATATTTGATATTTAAAATTTGAATTTTATGAGTTTTAGTTATTAGTCATGTGTTGTATATAAATTTACATATTTTTAATTAAAAAAAGTTATAACTCGAGAACCCAACCCAATTCAACCCGAATTTTAAGGGTTGGGTTAGAAACTTTATTTGGGTTTTTTTGGTTGGCAACAAATTCGGGTTGGTCCAAAAAACATCCTCAACCCAACCCATGTATACCTCTACAACTCTTCAATGTTTTCATTTTTTTTTTTAATGTTTTCTTCAATGTTTTCATTTCACCAACAATTTCAACCAATTTTTTTTAATCTACTTCTATCAGAATTGAATAAGAAAATCTATCAATTTTTTCTTTTTAATTGTTATAAATTTGTTTAAAAAATATATGAATCAATTGAACATGCGAAAAGAAACTGCATTTTATAATTTTTTACTCATTTTAATAGAAGTAGATTTTTTTTTTTTTAAAAAAAAAAAACTTAAAATGAACTTTTGGTTGAAAAAGCTAGTGAAACATTGAAAAAATGTTGGTGAAAAATTGAAGAAAGTAAATGTACATGACATCATTTTCAGACCCAAAAACAAGTCTTTTTTTCCCTCAATCCAACGAATGCGAGTAAGTACATCTAACCCCGCTTGTCAATGTCCAATTTTGAAAGACCTGTACTTCACCCACCCACTCACTCACTAGTACACATACACAAGTAAAGAGAGGGGAAAATGCCTAGGGATGGTGGCAATATCTTCTGTTTACTTATATTCATAAAGCAACATCCCAACTACTATGTTGATCGTCATCTTATCATATCCAAAATGGACCTGATAACATTCAATGTTTTTACCATGACGCTTTATTCTTATATTTCATTCTCAAGTTATTATTGATTTTGTAAATGCATAGACCATGGGAAGCATTAGGAATAGAGTTGAAATTTCCTTCCATATGCTACTTGAACAATCAAACACAAACATCTAGTCTTGAAATATTGCTAATTGCCCTCTCTTGGTGTCTCATAAACCAAATCTATTTCCCATCCTCAATATTAAAAGGCAAGTAGGTAGATATTATATAATTATTTCCACCATGCATGTGACAATTAAATAGATACTAAACAATTGAAATGCTTTGGATCTTGAGGACTTAACAACACAAGAATTAGAGTGGTTTAAATGTCTAATAATTAATTCTTATATAAATATAGAGAGGGAAATTGAATCCACCAGATATAGTCAAAATTAGGGTTTTTGAATATTCCTTCTTACAATGATAATCACCAATTCACCAGCTAATCTCAACATGCATGGGATCTCATTGCTGTCGGAATAAGAACATTAATATATTTAGGTTAGGCATAGACAAAATGTTTGGATATATATTATAATTATAGAATAAAACAGGCTGGAGCCTTTTTCTTAAAAAAAAAGTTGGATCTTTTTTCTTTATCTTATTTCTCCTTTTTCGAAATTGTTTTATGTACTACCCAACCGATATTCAATGTTGAAAATGACTTGTCAAAAATAGTGTTTGCTTCTGTTCCACATTGAAAGATTTACAAATGGTTGAAGTATATTTATACCAAAATCTCCATGGGCCAAAACCCCTCTCCTCCCAAACATGCGCATTGCCATCGGATGGGTGTAATAAATGGATTTTGTGGATCTGAAACGTTTTTTTCCTTTGATTCGTGGATCTAACTTCATTTAAAAATGTTTCTTTTTTTAATTTTCTACAAAAACATTGTTCCATTCAAAGAGTGTGCATTCTTCATCTATTATCCTTTTTCTTCCTCTAAATTGAGCAAACAATTCTTTGTCATTTCAAGTTCTAACGATTAGGCTTTGATGCTATTTTGTTATGGAATCGATAAGCAAAGAAAACATAGAACTTAAGTAGTAGAAAATCGAAACAGAGATTTATGTAGTTCGCTAACAGTGTGTTAGTTATATCCACGAGCAGGGGGAGAACGATTTATTATTAGAGATAATAATAAGGATTATAGAGTAAAGATGCCCCTAGAATTAGAGAGTTTAGATAGTACATTTCTCTAAACCCTGTTAGGAATGCAAACGAAGTCCACATTGGTTATGCAAGAAGTGATCATTATAAGTAAAGATAATTAACTCAATTGGTATGAGGACTTTTTGGTGGTTTCAAAAGAAATGAGGGTTTATACCCAAAGTGGACAATATCATACCATTATAGAGATATGTCCTTCTTAATGGTATAAGAACTTGATCTAAACCTAATTGTGTAGGTGAAATCTTCATATTCCAGACAAAGAAATTTAGTATGCCTTGCTCATGCTCTATCTGGGTAGCCTTGTGGTTTTCCCTATCTTGATATGAGCAAGTGTGATTCGTACTCGTGCTTGTGTACTTTATTTAGATGTTAACTCGAGATGAACAAGATGTGACTGGTGATAACGAACAAATGACCCAAGATGAACTGAAGGTGCCTTGGGATCTACAACAAGCTTTTATAGTTGGAAGTGGACAAATTTGTTCGAGGGGAGGCTCAAAGTGACACTTTGTTAGAGGGAAGGATCGTTAGGAATGCAAACAATCCTTATGGAGATATAAGTGATCATCAGTATATAAATAAGGACAATTATCTCTATTCGTATGAGACATTTTTGGGTGGTTCCAAAAGCAAAGCCATGAGGGTTTTACCCAAAGCGGACAATATCATACCATTATGGAAATATGTGGAGGCCTATTATCCTTATCAAATCCTAGGGTCAAAATCATGAATAATATAAATATGCCAAATACGAATTCAACTTAGGTAGGCTCGACTCACCGACCATGCTGCTAGACTCTGTACTTGGTTGTTCGAAGAGCCACATATCATATTCAAGGTATTCAAACAAATCCTCACCGTGACTTGAATTCTTTCATAGATAACAGATGTACTAGATGCAACATAAAACATAGCTAGACTTGCTAGAGTTTTCCCTCATGCCTCAGAGCGTCTTATGAGAGACCATCAACAATCTAAAACATTCAACAAGTTCAAACAATTTTGAAGCTTGCTATGTGGAACTAGTTTGGTGAACATATCGAGGATTATCAACAATGCAATTAGTACTCTCATGATGAACTTGATCCTTGGCTAGACATATTGCACTCAAACTATCACAATTCACAATAACCTAATCATGATGTAAACCAAGATCACCAACTAGCCTTCTCAACCATACTCCATTTTTAGCAACTTCTTTCGAAGCCAATATATATTCTGCTTCGGTAGTAGAGATAAAGTAACTTTAGTTGCCTTCCAATTGACAAAAAAACCACCTAGAGTGAACATATAACCAATCACATACCTTCTACTGTCAAGATCTCCAGCACAAACAGAATAAGAATAACCAGCCACTGGACACTTTGTATCATTCCCATAAATGAGGCCAACTTTAGACGTGCTTCTAAGGTAATAATAATAATAATAAAAAATCCTCTTTATAGATTGTTAGTGTTTCTTTGCAGGTTTACCCATGAACCTGCTGACAACACTAACAACATGTGCAAGATCAGACCTATTACAAACCATAGCATACATCAATCTTCCTACTGTATTAGCATATAGAACATAAGATATATACTCCTTCCCAGCTTCAGACTGTGGTGAAAGCACGGATGACAGACACGAGCATTTGCCAATACTAGGAGTATCTATAGGCTTAGTTGATAATATAGCAAACCTGGATAAAATCTTTTGAATATAATATTTTTATCAAAAGAAAAGCTTGTTTTGGTCTCTATCCCTATAGATCTCCATACCCAAACTTTCCTAAGTAGCATCCAAATCCTTCATATCAAACTCAACACTGAGAATATCCTTCAAATTCTGAATATCAGATATGGAATTTGCAGTTATGAACATGTCATCCATATATAGAAGTAGATAAACCATTGAACCATCATCAACTTTGTTGTGATATACATAATGATCATACATACTCTTGGCTTAGTCCGACCATATAGTTGTCAAACTGCTTGTACCACTATCTTGGAGACTGGTTTAGTACATATAGGGACATAGCTTCTTCAACTTGCAAACATAATCTTCCTTACTGGGATAACTAAAACAATTAGGTTGGGTCATATAAATCTCTACTTCAAACTCTCCATGTAAGAAAGTTGTCTTCACATCTAGTTGCTGAAGTTTTAAAGTCTGATATGCTATCATAGCTAGTAACAACTAGATAGAAGTATGTCTGACTACTAGTGAGAAGATCTAACTATAATCAACTACTTCTTTGTCTGACTACTAGTGAGAAGATCTAACAATAATCAACTACTTCTTTTTGTGTGAACTCTCTAGCAACAAATCGAGCTTTATACTTAATACTCGCTATAGGTGAGATTCTTTTCTTTTTCTTGAAGACTCATCTATAAGTGACAATTTTTCTCTCTTTAGGGTGTTTGACTTACTTATAAGTATGATTTTTATCAAGGGATTCTATTTCATCCATGAAGGAACCCCAAGGTCCACAACAGAAGCAGGGATCGTTTCCAATTCCCAATTTTCAAAGAAGTACAAATTTTATAGAACAAAAAAAATTATGCATCAACATTAAATAATTTTACAACATGTAGAATGAAAAGGATTAGGGTTAGAAAGTGCTTACCCTTGAAGAAGCATCCTTCATGTAATCCCTCTTCTTCATGGACAATCACGAACAAGAAACCACAATGGCCACCACCACAAGAATTTCCTCTTATTCCCTGAAGGGGATGAGAATCACAGGAGGTGTGGGCTCTGTGTTCTTTTGGAAAGAGGGAGAGAGTTTGAGAGAAGAATTTTCTTCTTTTTCAAAATCACAAAGAGAACTATCTATCACCTTCAGTAGGGGAAGAAGATGAATGCTACGTTACAAAGAAAAAACTTCCCCTACCACGATTCATCGAGAGATAATTAGGGGGGGGGGGGGAGTTATTAATTTTGTAATTTAAATTTAAATTTAAATAGAAATTATATATAAATCACAATAATACATGACATTTAATATAAATCACATTTATACTAAATTTAATTAAATAAATCCAATCCATCTGATTAATATTTGAATTATATTTAAATTTTTTTTCTCTCAAATAAACTTTATATTATAATGTATCAAATACATTATATTAATTATATTACATATAATTAATTCCCTCAATTAATTTAAGCAATTCAAATTAATCCAAAATTAATTCTTTATAGTTCTTGTTGAGTTACAGAGGAGACCTTATGGACCTATAAATTGAAGCTTCAATGATACTTAGATAATTAATTAAACTCTTTAATTAAACTATCCAACATCCATTAATTGCTGGTCACTCCTCTAAAGACTGATAGCTGCACTCTTTACATTACAGATATATTTATATGTCCATCAGATATAACCAATCAATGGTGCGATCACCCTTCACAAAATGCTCGTAAGTATAGCTAGGTCAAAATTACCGTTTTGTCCCTGTAGTTACATCTAACTCATTAAATACCATTAATCCCTCAAATGAACAATAAGTCATAGTCCAACTATGACTAAACCCCTCTTGGCCCAAGAGAAGGTGTTGTGCCACATTGTTCAAGCCCCGGATCATCCCTTAAGGAAGCAATTTATCTACTTATCCCAACATCAGGGAAGGAGCGAATTCCTTATTGTGTAGCTATGTTCCCAACTCCCTAACCAGACGAATCCCAAAATGATAGGCTTATTGAGTCAGCGATCTGGCCACTCTCACCCATACAAATCAAAAGACCGCATTTATAGGCAGGAGTTCACAACTTACTCAGGATTTAGGATTTCGGTCATGTCACCTATGGTCATCCTGGTGAAATGTAAGTTTCTATTATGAATTGTGTTATATAATGAGACTAGTCATTTCGCCGGTCTTTTACAAACTCCTTTGTATAGAATACCCCCACTCACATGCGTGTACATGAATAATCAGGATCAGATCATTTGTAACACTTTACAACAATTGTAACATCTACAAAGCGAGTCGTATTCGTAGTGTCACTGTGATAAAGTACCTAACCCTATCTATCTACTACAGACTATTTGGGTTTTCACTTAAACATGATCCACTTGTATGCCTTTACGTACATGTTTAAGCTACAGAAGATAACCTTAGATGTTAATTTGTGGTTTAATGCTACTAAATACTGAATAAAACATCTCATATTTTATTAAATAAATAAAATATTTGTATATTACAATTACAAATTACAGGATACACGAGATTTAGGGCATTAACCCCAACAATCTTCTACTTGTCCTAAAGCTAGTGGGGTGTACAAGATAAGAAAATACAAGTACACAACATAATAAACTAGGGCAGAACATGCCCAGTACAAGATCTCCCACTTGCCCTAGTCCAGCCGTGGTTTGACCCATAGACCCACATTTTGCAAGTGACCCTTAAACACTGTAGCCGTGAGGGCCTTCGTAAACGGATCAACAACGTTGTGCTCTGAAGCTATCTTCCTGACAATCACATCCCCTTGATGCACAATCTCTCGGATGAGATGATACTTTCGCTATATGTGCTTGCCACGCTTATGACTCTTAGGCTCACGGGAATTAGCCACAACACCGCTATTATCACAATAAAGTATGATGAGCTTTGACATGTCTGGAACAACTTCAAAATTAGTCAGAAATTTACTGAGCCAAACGACCTCCTTAGCAGTTTCACAAGCCGTTACATATTTAGCCTCCATGGTGGAGTCTGCAATGCATCCCTACTTGGTGCTTCACTATATTACTGCCCCTTCGTTGAGAGTGAACACTGATCTTGAAGTGGATTTACAAGAATCCTTATCAGTCTGAAAATCAGAGTCCGTGTATCCTGTAAGGATCAAATCCTTAGAACCATACACAAACATGTAGTCCCTCGTTCTTCGTAGATACTTGAGGATATTCTTAACAGCTGCCCAGTGATCTAATCATAGATTAGATTGATATCTATTGACTATCCCCACTGCATAGCAGATGTCAGGTCTAGTACATAACATCGCATTACATCAAACTGCCCACGACAGATGCATAAAGAACCTGTCTCATATCCTCAACCTCTTGAGGTGTCTTAGAACACTGTTCCTTAAACAAAGTAACTCTGTGCCTGAAAGGCAAGATGCCCCTCTTGGAGTTCTGCATCGAATACTTGACAATCATCTTGTCAATATACGACATCTGAGACAGTGCTAGCATTTTGTTCTTTAGATCTTGAAAGATCTGAATACCAAAAAAAAACCAAGCCTCTCCTAAATCTTTTATTTAGAATTGGGTCGCTAACTAGTTCTTAACTATAGTCAGTAAACCTACATCATTCCCAATGAGTAGGATATCATATCTATATACAACACTAGAAAAACTACTGAATTGTTGATGATTTTCTTGTATACACAAGTCTCATCAACGTTCTGGGTAAAACCATAATATTTGATCACAGTATCAAACCTTATATTTCAAGATCGAGATGCTTGTTTCCGTCCATAAATAGACTGATTAAGCTTGCAAACCTTTTTCTCTTGACCTTGGACTATGAATCCCTTGGGTTGCACCATATAAATTGTTTCTTCAAGATTTCTATTCAGACCGAACCATGTCCAACAGGGTTCGATTTCTCCTCTATAATACACTATTTTGCTGAGGTGTATTAGGTGTTGAGAGTTGGAAAACTATTCCATGTTCTATAAAATAGTTCTGAAAAGATGAATAAAAAAACTCTCCACCTTGATTAGATCGAAGTGTTTTAATCGTTCTATTTAATGCATTTTAACTTCAGTCTTGAATTCTTTGAACTTTTCAAAGGACTCAGACTTCTGTTACATTAAATAAACGTACCCATATCTAGAATAATTATAAATGAAAGTGATAAAATATTCATAACCTCCGCTGGATCTTACATTCATCGGACCACAAAGGTCTGAATGCACTAGATCTAGAGGCTCTTGGGCCTTACAACATTTTCTAGTAAAAGGACATTTTTCATTTTGCCTTCAAGGCATGACTCACACACAGGTAAAGAATTTTCTTCTAACTGGCTTAAAGGTCCATTCTATTGGGGTTGATGCTCTAAAGTCTCGTGTCCTGTTGTTTGTAAATAATTTGTACGAACGCTTGTGATGTATAATATATGATATTTTACTTCACTTCTTGATTTTGCTTAGTTGAATGTTTTATTTGCTTTATCAGAAACCAATAAACCTAAAATCCCTGGTTGTCTTTATGTAACTTAAGCACATATGTGGTGACATACAAGTGGATCACGTATTAAGTGATAACCAAAATGGTCTATAGTTATATAGATATAGGAGGAAAACTTTATCCTAGTAACGTTACGGATGCGGCTCACTTTGTGGTATGGTCACAAGTGTTATGACTTGTCACAGATGGTCTGATCTTGATCATTCGTGTAGAGGGGGTGTCCTATACAAAGAGTTTGTATACGACCTGACCACGAAATGTTAACGTCTCGTTAAATAACACCGTTCATGACAGAGATTTCACTTCACTAGGATGACCATAGATAACATGACCTCCATCCTGAGTGAGTTGGGAACTCCTGATTATTGGGGTTGATACCCTAAAGTCTCGTGTCCTGTAGTTTGTAAACAGTTTGTATGAACGCTTGTGTTGTATAATATATGATATTTTACTTCACATCTTATATTTTGCTCAGTTGCTTGTTTTATTTGCTTTTCCACAAATCAACAAACTTAAAATCCCTGGTTATCTGTATGTAACTCAAGCATATATATGGTGACATACAAGTGGATCATGTCTTGAGTGATAACCAAAATGGTCTGTAGTATATGGATATAGGAGGGAAATCTTATCTTGGTAATGCTACAGATGCGGTTTGCTTTGTGGAATGGTCACAAGTGTTGTGACTTATCACAGATGGTTTAATCCTGATCATTCGTGTTGGAGACATGCGAGCGGGGGCATCCTATACAAAGAGTTTGTATAATACCTGACCACAAAGTGTTAACGTCTCGTTATATAACACCGTTCATGACAGAGACTTCACTTCACTAGGATGACTGATAACGGGCGGAAATGCACGTTATCATAGTGCTAAGTTCTTAAATAATGTTGGATTGCGTTATGAAATATGTTAATTTGCGTCCATTAAGCATTAATTTCATAATATTGCGGTCGTATGCGTTCATCGCATTAGAACAATTGATTTTTGTATTTTTGTGCAGAATATGCGTTGACGCAAGGCAAGAATTGCGATCATAGGAAATCATCAGTCGAGCGCAACTTCACCGCAAGGCTTTGCGATGATTGTGTTCGCAAACATTCGCCCGAGAAGAACCGCCGCAACTTGGTCAGTGCAACATGGTGGGCATATCTGGGTGAAAGGCTAATTAATCATGATGGGACAGAAAGCTGATGACAGTCGAATCCGAATTAAGTTGACAGCCGATAACGATCACAAGTACATTCAGCTTTTCGGTGACAACTATTCGGCGCATCAATTAGGAATTAAAGCCGTCCCATCTGAACAACCATGAGAGAGAAGTCGCCGTTCACCTTGGATGTACTATAAATACCAGAGGCATCCTTCGGAAAAGGGGTTAACTGATTGACGAGTTGATTAGTTCACCATCATTTAGTTCGAAGTTCATACGCACGTCTTTGTTCATAGTTTTCTTTCATTTTAAGGCGGACGTGAGGGAGGAAGTTGTGTCGGCAGATCATTTCGGTAAGCTTGGGAGAGCTCCAGAAGCTTCAAGAACAGAGAGAGGGTAGACACCCTCGGAAGCGGGAACATCTTTAGAACCGAATAGAGATTTCAGTGTAAAAGCCTCGGTCAGCAAGGAATTGCTACCAGGCTCTCTATCTTTAACTTCCATTGNCGGGAACATCTTTAGAACCGAATAGAGATTTCAGTGTAAAAGCCTCGGTCAGCAAGGAATTGCTACCAGGCTCTCTATCTTTAACTTCCATTGTTACTTTGTTCTCAAACTCATTTATAAAAAATGAAATTTCCTTCTATATATCTGTTCACTCTCTGTTATTTATGCATGAGTAGCTAAATCAGTTGAATGAGTTGAGAAGCATTTAGCTAGCACAACTAGAGAATCTACATGCTATGCGTTTATCTTGTATTATGTATGCTTCATTCGTCCATTAGAGATACTCGAGAGGGTAGTCTAAGGACAGGATCTAGACTTGGGAAGGTCAAGTTAGAATCTAGGATCGGAAGAGCCAGGTTAGAACGCATAATCAAGAGATAAGAGCTCAGGAATGAGCACTATTTGTTATCAACGCATCGCATGCATCCTAGAGATAGGATATGATTGTATGCGGTCACCTTGCTTTTATGCATTTGCATCATTGCATAGGACAAGAGTAGAGACTTAGAGATAAGCTCTATGGACAATTTTGCATTCAATACATGCGTCCTAAACTTAGGAGCATCGCATTTGCATTGGAAAATGACTTGTTGTGCATGGTTGTAACATGATCGCATAGTCTGACGCATTCCCAAGTAACACTAGCTAAAGATCTTCTCAACCCGTTCATTGCATACTCATTGTATCTATCACACAACTGCCTTTTCTTAAATCCGCCGCAATTGTTATTTTTCTTCATTAATGCAATCAACAACAAACGAAAAATTTATTTATTTGGTTACCGCAAGGTTTTCATAAAAATTATCAACGCAATCTATTTTCACAAGTCCCTGTGTTCGACCCTAAACTTACTAGGAAACTCAGAGGAATTACACTTGGATTTTGCTGTGGAAACTTGAGTGCACAACGTAACTTCATCAACGCATGTCATCCATATTTTCACTTCACAAAATTAAGCATCAATGACCATAGGTAACATGACTCAATCTTGAGTGAGTTGGGAACTCTTGCCATTGAGAGCGGTCCTTTGATTTGTATGGGTGCGAGTGGCCAGGTCACTGATTCAAACCTACCATTTTGAGGATTTGTCTGATTTGGGAGCTGGGAACTCAGCTACACAAGATGGAATTCACTCCTTCCCCGAGGTAGAGGTAAGTAGATAGATAACTCCTTTAAGAGTTAATTCCCGGGCTTGATCGATGTAGCACCACACACATTCTCTTAGCCCGAGAGGTGTTCATACATAGTTGGACTATGTTATATTGTTCATTAGAGGAATAAGTGTACTTAAGGAGTGAGATGTAACTACAGGGGAACAACGATAATTTGGCTCAACTGTACTTACAAGCATCTGTGAAGGGTCATCGTACTCATGATTGGTTATATTCGACGGACACAGAAATATATCTGTGGTAAGAAGAGTTGAGCTGTTGGTCTTTAATGGAATGCCTGACAGTTAATGGATGGTGGATCTCGTGGCTAAAGAGTTTAGTTAGCTATTCACGGACCGTTGGAGCTTCGAGCCACAGGTCCATTAGGTCCCCTGGGTAGCTTGGTAAAGTCGAGAATCAGTGTTGGGTCAGTTTGAAATGTTCAAATTGACAAAGGAAGTTTGATTATATATGATATAATTGGACTGGTTAATTATACATGACATAATTGCTAAATGAGATACATTATTTGAAGAAATTTAGATATAAATATGATCTTATATTAAGTAGAGGATAAATTACTTATAGTGATATGTGATATCAAATTACAGGGTTAAAAATATAATATGAATTATTTATTATTGATTTAATTGTATATTATATGATAACTAACTAAAATATCTGTCGGATGTGCATTAGTGGGAACAATATGGGTTATTGTAATCGATGAATAAAAATGAAATTTGTTTCATTTTGAATCGTTTCAGAAAAGATCTAAGGTTTGCATTATTTGAAAAAGGAATCGATCGCTTAACTCGAGAGCCTATACGATAGTGCTCACGCCCTAAACGCATCGCCTACCTAGCACCTAAACGATCACACACTAAAAATCCCTAAACGATCGCGTTAGATTTCCTAAACGATCATATAGTGTGTGTCGTTGTTGTTAAATGATCACCTACTGTTTTCTAAACATCGTTCAGTGTAAAATCTACATGATCGTGTATTTCTTCTAAGTGATAAGCATTTGCTATGCGATAGCCTTCATATTCTCTTCCACTTGCTTATCGCCTACACGATCAGTTCTTCCTTCTACCTCTACCAAACTCATCGAAGATCACACTTTGGGTTCTCACTCTGAGAATACCTAAGGCTTCTTTCTGGTGGTGTCGTCCCCGCTGCGTTCGTGTGTTTGTGATTGTTTGTGTTTCTATAGTCGACGCATCTACTGGGCGTTGGTTGTTTGGGTAGAGGTCTTCCGCTGCATTGAGTTCCAAAGTTTTAAGAGCGTCTTCAACTGGTATGAGAACTCTCTCCCTTGTTATTTCTTGTTTAAAGCATGCCGTTAATTACTGTTTGTTTGCATAACTGTGCGTATATAGTGTATTTCAGTCACGTGAAATTGGAGCGATCCGAACGCGCTCATGGAACTCTTCGTTAAGAGATCCTTCACTCCTGCCATTGAGGGCGGTCCTTTGATTTGCATAGGTGCGAATGGCCAGGTCGCCGACTCAAACCTACCACTTTGGAGATTCGTCTAATTTGGGAGCTGAGAACTCAGCTATACAAGATGGAATTCTCCTTTCCCGAAGCAGGGGTAAGTAGATAGATAGCTCCCTTAAGGACTGATTCTAGGGCTTGAACGATGTGGTGCCACACACCTTCTCTTGGCCCAAGAGGTGTTCACACATAGTTGGACTATGTTGTATTGTTCATTAGAGGGATAAGTGGTACTTAAGAAGTGAGATGTAACTATAGAGGCAAAACGTTAAATTAGCCCAGCTATACTTACGAGTATCTGTGAAGGGTTATCGTACTCATGATTGGTTATATTCAATGGACACAGAAATATACCTGTGGTAAGAAGAGTTCAGCTGTTGGTCTTTAGTGGAATGCCTAGCAGTTAACGGATGGTGGATCTTGTGGCTAAAGAGTCAGCTATTCACGTACTGTTAAAGCTTTGAGCCATAGATCCATAAGGTCCCCTTGGTAGCTTGGATAAAGTTGAGAATAAGTTTTTGGGTCAGTTTGAAATGTTCAAATTAACAAGAGGGAGCTCGATTATATATGATATAATTGAACTGGTTAATTATATGTAATATAATTAATTGAATATATGAGATACATTATTTTGGAGAAAATTGGATATAAATATGATTTATATCAACTAGAGAAGAAAACACTATAGTAGATATATGATATCAAACTATAGGTTAAGAATATAATAAGATTATATTCATTATTTAATTAATTAGGCAGTTATGAGATAATTGACCGAGTATTTCTCCGGAATCGTGCGAAAGTGGGAAGTTCGAATTCAGTTCTTGTAACTAAAGAATAAAATGAATTTTTTTTTAATTTTGTAAAAAATAGTAGAAAAATCGCTCACGATGTGAAAGTACACAATCGCATAGCATGAGAGCCTATATGATAATGCCCATCTTTCTAAACGATCGCACACCCGCGTACTAAACGATCGCCCACGATTTCTAAACGATTGCTTTCATTTTCTATACGATCGCTTAGCACCAAGCAGACATAAACGATCGTTTACCATTTGATAGACGATCGCTTAGCTAAACCTACACAATCGTGTACCCCGACCTAAACGACTAGCACCCGACTATACGATAGTCTTCTACTATCTTCCACTTGCTTGTTCGTTCTACACGATCGCTTCCCCTCCCTCTAAATCTATCAATTCCATCCCTTGGATTCCTCAGCTCCGAGATATTGCGGGCTTCGATGGTGGGTGTGCCCCCGGTTGCTGTTAGTTGTGCTGCTGCGTACCTGTTATGACACGATGCGTGGTTGCTGTAGGGATGTGCTTGGACGATCAGGAGCAAGAAAGACGTTCGCTTCGCGCTGCACTGAGTTTGATGGAAGAAAGTCTTCAACTGGATACTTTCTCAGTATCTTGTATTTTTGTAATCATGCTAACTAACTTAGTGTTTACAATGCACTATATATTTGTTAGATGTATATTGTGGTAATTCCTTCACAATGCAATCAGAAATATCCCTTCGCTTATAGATTCTTGTGTAAGAGTTCTTCACAATCTTTACCAACCTCAATCCTATTTGAGATTAATTGTCCTAATCTTAGGTGCAAAGATGAGATTTTTCTTAGGGAAATTCCTAAGTCGCTTTATTTTAGTTATGATAGTTTTAACATCTCTATTATGTTAGGAGGTCATTTGTTTAACTGGCCTATAGCACAGTACAATTATTTTCTCAGTTTGAGAAGAGAATACATTATATCCATCACCATTCTTTAGTAATAAATACTTTATTATAAGAAAAATTAGTTTGATATTTACCATTCAAACAACACTTTACAGACACTAAGTTCCTCTTTAAATTAGAACAACAAATCATCATTCAAAATGAGAATTGTTTACTGTAAAAGTAAATCGGAGACCTCCCACTGCCTACAGGCAGACGACGTGCTCAGTTCACTTGGCATCGTCATCTCACCAGCACCAAGCTGCTGCCAGGAACTAATTCCCTGAAATGAAGAATAAACATGGTTAGTGGACTCAGAGTCAATAATCCAGGCAGAATTATCATTCTTCTCTAAATAAGTCTCCAAAACAAGCAAATCATATTTACCTTGTTTGACCTTCTTCTTTTCTGCCAAATATTTGGGGTAGTCTCCCTTCCAGTGTTTGCACTAGTTGTAATGGAAACATTTTCCTTTGTCAACCCTCACTGGTTGTCTACCCCTTGTAGCAGCAGCTTGTGGGTTAGCAGGAGCCTTCTTCTTACCAACCTTCTTCTTCTTCCACTTTCTAGTGCCTGAAGAAAAAGGTGCAGACTTAGTTCCAGAGGTTGAACCTTTATGGAACTTTTTAGATGATTAAGAAACATTTGTTTCACTCTTATTTTTCTTGCTTTTCAACAAGGATTGAAATGTTTGCAGCTCATTGAGCAGAGTAGTAAGCTTGTAGTCAATCCTGTTTATAACAACATTGCTATAGAAATGAAGGAAGCTATCTGGTAAAGATTCCAGAATTATGCTAACTTAGTTGGCCTCATCGATGCTCGACCCGTTCATCTTAGCCATGCTGAAGTGGATCATCATGTTGAGAACGTGTTCCCAAACAGATGATCTCTCTTGCATCCGTGAGTTGAAGATGTACTTGAGAGCGTCGTGCCTGAGCTGTGTGGATGGTTGTACGAACATTCCCTGTAA
Organism: Benincasa hispida; assembly: GCF_009727055.1. NCBI lineage: Eukaryota > Viridiplantae > Streptophyta > Magnoliopsida > Cucurbitales > Cucurbitaceae > Benincasa > Benincasa hispida. The sequence goes on from NC_052360.1 coordinate 26,128,553, forward strand.
GGACTCCATGATCTTATGTGTAGTGACCATGGGCTCATGCTTCTTGAGCAAAACTTCGTTAAGGCTGACCAAGATGTACGCTCGAATCTTCTTGTTCGACTTTGTCCATCGCTAATATACTTTCCGAACATTTCGAGGAGCAGTAGAAGCTGGAATGGGAGGACACTCCTCCATCAGAACGAATCGGAGATCATTGATGATTAAAATCGTGTTTATTGTATTTTTCTAACTAGCGTAGTTTTCGCCAGTTAGTTTATCGGTGGCAAGTAAGCTAAGAGTCGTAGTAGCCATAATATAATTTCTAAAATAGAACAAACTTAATGAAGTCTACTTGCATTAAACCACTTTTGGAAAACCAATCATGTTTTAACAAAATAGTCTAGTGTACCCTAAGTTATATCTATTTTGAAATGATGCTTCAGTGAGGCAGGACAAAAGTCACCGTAGGGTGATCAAGTGCCCCGTCATTGAAATGAGACAATCTCAACCATTAGATAGAAACAACTCATTGTAACTAAATCTAATAGTCACCATTGTTTGGTCCATAATTTGTTAACATCCTTAACAATTCTGTGTAAGTGTAACCCCTTATTTTAGGTTCTAGAGTCTCGCCCTAATAAGCCAACCTTAGGAAAAAGTTGATCAGAATAAGAGACTAAAGCAACTCAATCCATTTCTAGAGATCAAATAAATAGTCATGCAAAACTTCCATCCTTTAGGGGGACACCCACGATGCCACGAGGCGATGTATGAAACTTTATCCAACCTAATGAGAGAAACTGAGGGATATGTTCTCACATGTCCCGCTCCCACTTACTATGAACACTCTCTCTATTCACCTTGGTATTGACCTACCCAAATGCCACCTGTAGAGGGACACCCATGGTGCCTTGAGGCCGAGGATAGATCTCATGGTGTGAACTTTTAAGGAGAAACATGTAGAGGTTAAAGTGAAGTATCATATACTCCATTTTCTTCCCACTGAATGTTCTACCTAAGATTCATTAACTTAGAAAATCCGACTACTGATTTTAACTAAGTGATTTGTTTAATTTGCTAAAAAACAACACTTGCTTTTGATGATTAAACAACTTTGATTCAAGTCTTATTAAACTCTTTAATAGACTTTCATCAAATTTGTATGCATGTAAAAAATCTGTCTAATTCACCTTTCCAGGTAGGGGTTTGGAACAAGTGAACCGGGTCTTGAACTGTTTGCCTTGGACTGCTCCACCAAGAACCCTTGCAGCTTGATCGTATAGTGAACTCCTGATCATCGAGTAACGAGCGTTGAGTATAAATGGTCGTGTATAAGCGATCGCGTAGCTTTTGACTATGCGATGAGCATTAAAGTCTACACAATCGTGCAACATGCATCGAGTATCGCATACCATGCGATTGTGTAGCTACTAACTATGCGATGAGCATGATAGTCTACATGATCATGTAGCGAGCGTCAAGTATCGTATACTATATGATCGTGTAGCTACTAACTNGATGAGCATGATAGTCTACATGATCATGTAGCGAGCGTCAAGTATCGTATACTATATGATCGTGTAGCTACTAACTATGCGATGAGCATGATAGTATACATGATCGTTTAGCACGCAAGCCTTGCATCGAGTATCATATGCCGCACGATCATCTACCCATCGAGTGCCTATGCAATCATGCAGCCAAAGTAACACGATCGTGTACAAACTCTACACGATCGCGTAGCACTAGCTATGTGATCATTTAGCAGATGCTACACGATCGTGCAAAAAACTCTACACGAATGTATAGCAAAATCTAAATGAACGTTTAGCTCTAACTACACGATGCGGCCACCGTTTCGTCTTCTCCATCGAAACGAACTGCAGCCTTTCTTCTGAAGCTTCACGAACGACTCAAAACCAAATGAATACAGACTCGATTGCAAGTTTAATGCCCAAAAAATGCGGGGGTCCTTACAAATTTAACTTTTGCAATTTAAATAGAAAGCCAAAAATAGAGATTACTACCCCAAAACATCCATCAACAAACATCCACATTCATTTAACATTTAAACGCAATGCAGGTATTAAAACCCACCTCTACTATAAACAATTTCAATACAGAAATGGAATTTGAAATCAGAACGCAAATCTAGCTCTGATACCAATTGAAGGAACTCGTTTTTAAAGAGATTCATGAGCGGAAGCGGATCGTTCAAATTCCAACTTGATTGAAAAGCACAAATTTACAGTAAAAATATAGTTTATGCATTCTAATTAAAATTGCAACATGGTTTTTAAACAAGAAATAGGGTTCAAGGGAGTATACCTTTGAAGAACGTTTGTTCGCGTAAACTCCTCTTGAATTATCATGAACTCGAACACAACAGCAATCTTGAAGACTTTCTTCAAGAAATTCACGAACCAAAACTAGACACAACCAATTGGAACCTTACGTATACTCGGGGTGGGAGTCCAGGAGTTATGGGCTCTGACTATTTTGGTAAGGAGAGATTTTTAGTTTTGAGGAGGAAGAAGATTGAGGAAGAACACTATCGTATAGAAAACTTCTCAATTGTTTAATCTCTGTGTTTTTTCATGTAAATCTTTTCTTTCCTGTCGTATAGACTATTCAGGGAAAAATAGAAAATCATTTCTTTTATCTAATTTTTCACAAAAAATCACTTAACCACCCACTAAGGTGGTTGAAGAGAAAAAAGAGATTATTATTCAAAATAATAATTAATATAAATAAATATGATAACCAACTTATCATATTATATTTATAATCTATAGTTTTAATATTGTATCATATACAATATAACTATAGTTCTTTTTCTCTATTTTATGGCATTTAATATAAATCACATTTATATTATAATTAACAATTATTTGAATCTCACTCAAATATTTCTTTCCTCCAATTAAACTATAATATATCAAATATATTATAATTTATATCATATATAATTGGATCAATTTAATTATATATAATATAATTAAATTCCCTCTTATTAATTTGAACAATTCTAATTAACCCAAAAACTGATTCACAACAAAATCCTTTTGAGTTACTAAGGGGACCTTTTGGACCTATAGCTTAAAGCTCCAACGATACGTGAATAATTAATTAAACTCTTTAATTACATTATCCACCATCCATTAACTGTCGGACACTCCACTAAAGATCGATAGCTACACTTTTTGTACTGCAGATATATTTTTGTGTCCATTGGATATAATCAATCAACAGCATAATGACCCTTCACAAATTTCTCACAAGTATAGCTAGGCCAAATTACCGTCTTCCCCTTGAAGTTACGTCTAACTCCTTAAGTACCACTAATTCCTCTAATGAATAATAGATCATAGTCCCACTATGACTATACCCCTCTCGAGCCAGGAGAGGGTGTGGCGCCACATTGTTCAAGACATGAAATCAGCCTTTAAGGGAGCAATTTATCTACTTACTTCTGTATCGGGGAAAGAGTGAATTCCATCTTATGTAGCTGAGTTCCCAGCTCTCCAATCAGACAAATCCCCAAAATGGTAAGCTTGTTGATCGGCAATCTGGCCACTCTCACCCATACAAATCAAACGACCGCCTTCATAGGCAGGAGTTCACAACTCACTCAAGATTAAGGTCATGTTACCTATGGTCATCCTAGTGAAATGAAAGTCTCTTTTATGAACGACGTTATATAGTGAGACTAAGCATTTCGTGGTCCGGTCTTATACAAGCTCATTTGTATAGAATATCCCCGCTCGTATGTCTAATACATGAATGATCAGGATCAGATCATTTATAGCACTTTATAACATTTGTAACATCTAAAAAGCAGGCCATACTTGTAGTGTCAACAAGATAAGGTACCCAACCTTATCCATATACTACCGACTATTTAGGTTATCACTTAAACATGATCCGTCTATATGTCTCCACATACATGTTTAAGTTACAACGATAAACTCTGATGTTAGTTCATTGGTTTGTGGTTAATGCTGAAGGAACTCTTTTCGAAGAGCATCCATGAGCGCGTTCAGATCTTTCCGATTTCATTGTGACCGAAATTATCACACACACATTCTATCAAGCAGTTATGCAATTTACACTAATTAATGACATGCTTCGAACAATAATACTCAAGGGAAAGAGTTTTCATACCAGTTGAAGACTCTTTTCAAACGTCGAACTCAGAAGCAGTGGAAAAACCTCTACTCGAACTCTATCGCTCAGCAAAACAGTCGGCTACGGCAACATGATCGTCTACACGAACGACAGCAATATGAACAGTCAAGAACAAGAAAGCAGCGGGGACGACACCTCCAATTGGAGCCCTTGGTATTCTCGGAGTGAGATTCCAAAGTGTCGTCTTTGGTGAATCTGGTAGAGGTCGGAGAAAAGACAAATCGTGTAGACGATAAGCAAGTGGGAGAGAAAGAGCTATCGTATAGCAAGGGTGCTTATCGTTTAGAAGAAGCTACACGATCATGTAGGTTTTACTAAGCGGTCATTTAATAAAAGGTATATGATCGTTTAGAAAATGCGACACGCTATGCGTTCGTTTAGAGACAGGCGTGCGATCGTTTAGACGCAGGTGTGTGATCGTTTAGACAATGAGCAACTATTGTATATGCTCTCAAACTAGGCGATCGTTACGTTTTCACACTGATTGCGAATTTTCGAACATTTTGCAAAGTGAAACAAATTTTCATTTTATTCTTCAATTACAATAACCGACTTCGGATTCTCCCACTAACACACGACCGAGGAGAAGTTTTCAGCCAATTATCATATAATTAACCAATTTAATAATTAATGAATATAATCATATTATATTCTTACTCTATAGTTTGATATCACATATTTACTATAGTAATTTCTCCTCCACTTGATATAAATCATATTTATATCTAATTTCCTCCAAAATAATGTATTTCATACATTTAGTCAATTATATCGTATATAATTAACCAGTCCAATTATATCATATATAATCGAACACCCTCTTGTCAATTTGAACATTTCAAACTAACTCAAACACTGATTCTCGACTTTATCCAACCTACTCAGGGGACCTAATGGACCTATGGCTCGAAGCTCCAATGGTACGTGAATAGCTTACTAAACTCTTTAGCCACGAGATCCGCCATCCGTTAACTGTCATACATTCCACTAAAGACCAATAGCTGAACTCTTCTTACCACCGATATATTTCTGTGTCCATTGGATATAACTAATCATGAGTACGATGACCCTTCACAGATGCTCGTAAGTACAACTGGGCCAATTTACCATTTTGCCACTATAGTTACATCTCACTCCTTAAATACCACTGATTCCTCTAATGAACAATACAACATAGTCCAACTATGTGTGAACAACTCTCGGTCAAGAGAAGGTGTGTGGCGCCACATCGTTTAAGCCCTGGAATCAGCCCTTAAGGGAGCTATCTATCTACTTACCCTTGCCTCATAGAAGGTGTAAATTCCATCTTATGTAGCTGAGTTTTCAGCTTTCAAATAAGAAAAATCCCCAAAATGGTAGGTTTGAATCGACGACCTGGCCATTCTCACCTACCCTAAGGAGAATACAGAGGAAGATTTTGTGGTGGTGACTTGGCCTCTTGGATTGAAGTTGTTCGTGATTACAGAGGAAGAGGATTCGTGAAGATTGTAGTGATCAGACCATCTGTGACAAGTCACAACACTTGAAACCATTTGACAAAGCGGGCCGCATCCGTAGCGTTACAGGATAAGGTTTCCTTCCTATATCCATATACTGCAGACCATTTTGGTTATCACTCAAGATATGATCTACTTGTATGTTACCACATACATGCTTAAGTTACATACAGATAACCAGCAATTTTATGTTTATTGGTTTGTGGTAAAGCAAATAAAACATATAACTAAGTAAAAAACAAGATGTGAAGTAAATATCATATATTATACAACATAAGCGTTCGTATAAACAATTTACAAACTACAGGACACGAGACTTTAGGGCATCAACCCCAAAAAATGAACTAAAATATCACATATTTGATAGAAAAAGTAAATAAAAAATATCATACATTATTAATCACATAAAAGTTTGTTCGTACATAGTTTACAAACTATAGAACCCTACGAGATTTAGACCATCAACCCGAATAACAACCTATAGATTTAATCCCATTAGATTTATCTACAAGATCCCAAACAGAATTGAAGTACATAGACTCTATTTTGAGATCCATAGCTTTGATCCACTCGTCTTTGTCAACATCCTCCATTGCCTTTTTGTAAGGTAAAGGATCCTCAACATCTCCGCCAGCTACGATAGCTGAGGTTTCTATTAAACCCATATAATGAATAGGTGGATTCTCAACCTTCCCACTACATCGAGGCTCTCTCAACACTTGAGGTGTATTTGACTTACTAGATGATCCAACTTCAACAACTCTTGTTAAGGTATTGGGCTCTTCTACAACTCTCGTTGAAGCTTCAGTAGTTTCATTGGAAAGTTCACTCAACACAATCTTACTGCGAGGTTTATGCTTCTTTATGTCGTCCTCTTCTAAAAAGGTAACATTTGTCGACAAAAACATCTTATCATCCTTAAGATCATAGAAGTAACCACCTCTTGATCCTTTTAGGGTAACCTATAAATAGGCACAATTTTTAACGAGATTTCAATTTCATAGGATTTGCCTCAAGCATGTGCTAGGCAACCCCAGATCCTGAAATGACGTAAACTATCTGTACTACATAACCCCAAAACAAGTCCGGTACGGAAGCAGAACTCATTATAGATCGAACCATGTCTAACAGGGTTTGATTTCTCCTTTCTGATACACCATTTTGCTGAGGTATACTAGGTGCTGAAAGTAGAGATACAATTCCATATTCTATCAAATAGTCTTGAAATTTTAGATCCAAATACTCTCCACCTCGATCAAATTGAAATATTTTAATGGTCTTATTTAATGCGTTTTCAACTTCAGCCCTATGTTTCTTGAACTTTTCAAGGGCTTTAGACTTATGTTGCATTAAATAAAAATACTCATATCTAGAATAATCATCAATAAAAGTGATGAAATATTCAAACCCTCCTCTTGCCTTAACATTCACTAGACCACAGAGGTTTGAATGTACAAGTTCTAAGGGTTCTTTCACCTGTGACCGTTTCCAGTTAAAAATATTTTAGTCATTTTGCCTTCAAGGTATGACTCACACACAGGTAAAGAATTCTCTTCTAACTCACTTAGAAGTCCATTCTTGACCAATCTTTTAATCCTATTGAGATTTATGTGTCTTAATCTCAGGTGCCAAAGATGGACATTTTTCTTAGGAGAAATTTTAAGTCTTTTATTTTGAGTTACCGTGGTTCTAAAAAGTTTAGTATTTAGAAGGGCTTTAGTTGCTAACGGTCTTAGCACATAAAGATTATCTTCCAGCTTTGCAGAACAAAGTTCTATACTATTCTTACAAATAAATGCTTTATTCACAGAAAAATGTACAGAATATTGTTGTTCAATAAAAAAATTTACAGAAATTAAGTTCCTCTTTAAATTAGGAATAACAAATACATTTTCTAATAAAATATATCTATTTTGTAAAGTAAGCTGAAATCCTCCCACTGCCATAGCTGAGACGATGTACCTAGTTCCAACACGCATCGTCATCTCCCCAGTCTCTAGGAACTGATTCCCTGAAATGAAGAATAAAGTGACGTCTGAATCTATTATCCAAGCTGAATCATCATTCTCCACTAAATAAGTCTCCAAAACAAGTAAATCATATTTACTTTACTTGGATTTCTTATTTTCTACCAAGTATTTGGGACAATTCCTCTTTCAGTGTCCCTCATGGTTGCAATTTAAACAGATTTCCTTTGCAGCCTTGACCTTCTTGCCCTTCTTGGCCGCAGCTGTTGGGTTAACTTTCCCCTTTCCATATTTCTTCTTCTTCCACTTTTTGGTGTCGGAAGAAGAAAGCACATGCTTAGTTCTAGAGGTCAAACCTCTATAGAACTTCTTAGATGATGAAATAATATTTGTCTCACGCTTCTGTTCCTTGGTTTTCATCAAGGACTGAAAGGTCTATAGCTCATTGAGCAAAGTAGTCAGGTTGTAGTTAATCCTGTTCATAACAACATTGCTACGGAACTGCAGAAAACTTTCAAGTAAAGATTCTAATATGAAGCTAACCTGACTGGCTTCATCGATGATAAACTCATTGTAGTCAATCCTCTATAGAACGTGTTCTCTAACAGATGCCCCTTTTTGCATATGAACTTGAGGATGTTTTTCAGAGCGTCATGCCTAAGTTGTGCGGACGTTCTCCAAACATCCTCCACAGGGACTCCATGATCTCACGGGCTCATGTTTCTTGCCCAAGACTTTAGAAATACTTGCCAAGATATACGCTCTGACATTTTCATTTGCCCGTATCCAATGTTCATATGCCCCTCGAATGTTTCGAGGAGCATTTTGAGCAGGAACAGGAGGACAATCCTCCATCAGGACAAATCTCAGGTCATCAATCATTAAAATCATGTTGATTGTGTTTTTTCAAGTTGTGTAATTTTCGCTAGTAAGTTTGTCGACAAGTAAATTTAATGTTGGAGAAGTCATAATGAATTTGCTGAAACATACAAATTATTCATATTAAAATTCTAGCATTACCCATTTGAAAAACCAATCAAATTTAGCAAAATAATATATACACCCTATGTGACATCTATTCTGCAATGATGTTTCAGTGAGGCAAAGTAAAAGTCACTATTGAGTGATCGGGTAACCTTCACTGAAATGAGACCGTCTCAACCAATATATAAAACAACTCCTTGTTACTGTAAATATCAGTCACCAGTGTTCGGTCCAGAAACAATTAACTTGCTTAACATTTTCTTATAAGTGTAACCCTTCATTTTAGATTCTAGAGTTCTACCCCAATGAGCCAACCATAGGAAAAAATTGATTGGGGCAAAAACTAAAAAAATCTTATCCATTTCATGAGTTTGAGTAAAGAGTCATGAAAATGTCATCCGTAGAGGGACACAAGCAAAGGTGCCTCGAGGCTGGGAATGAAAATTAACTACAAACTAATGAGAGAGATCGTGGGATGTGTTGACACACGTCCTGCTCCCATTTACTATAAACACTCTCTCCATTCACCTTGATATTGACCTATACAAACACCACCCATAGGGAAACATAAGCAAAGGTGCCTCAAGGTCGAGTATAAATCTCACGGTGTGGACTTTAAGGGAGATACGTGAAAAGAAAAAAAAATGAAGTATCATATACCTCACTTTTCTCCCACTGAGTGTTTTACCTAGTGTTAATTTAACTTAGAAAAAAATGGCTAATTATTTTACTAAGTGATTGTTTAAATTTTTCCAAAAGTAACACTTACTTTGGATAGTTAAACAACTTTGATTAATGTTCTTTAAACGTTTTAATAAACTTTAATCATAATTGCATGCTTGTAGCAAATCTATCTAATTCACCTTTTCAGGTCAATTTCTAAGTAGGGGCATTATGTTTCCATCAACTTAAATACCCGAGTAGATAAAACCAGCTTTAGACCAAAGGTCCCTTATAGATATGTTTGCTACAAATTAATCTGTTATTTAAAACCAATTTAATCCTATGAAACTGATTAAAAGATTAAACTAATTTTTAATCTCATTCGAAATGTGATCTTAGATCTTTGTGAATCACATTTTAAAACTATTTTAAAAAATTATTTTAACCTAAGGTTTGCATGCAATTCTAAATTATTGATTTTTATTTTAATTTCATTTAATTATAACTTTTATAAAAGAAATAAAATAACTTAAAACCAATTATTGCACGTGAACGTATAATTTAGGTATATTATACCAATTATAAAATAACCTAAAGTAGCCACATGCTTCATGCAATTCCATTTCATTACTTAATATACATAACACTTATATAATAAAGTAATGAAATTATTAATAACATACATCCATCCATACATTCAAATTATATGTTATAACACTTATAATATAAATAATGCATGACTATGTTATTACTGCATGCAACCATATATTATAATATTTATATTATATGATGCATGAGCATGCTATAAATTAAATCATACAACTATATATTATAACATTTATAATATAATGATGTATGAATAATGCATAACCTATGGTGGGATTTTACTAAATGGCATACATTAAAACATATAAATATATAAATAAAATAAATCATACATCCCATGCATAATTTAAAACAATTATTGGACCGGGATTGAACTCTTAAATAATTAACACTTATATTAATTTAATTAATTAAAAACAACTAACTATTACATAAATAATAGTCAACCGGTTCAAAACAAGCGAACCGAGTCTTGAACCGCACGAACCGACTGCCCAGCACCCAAACTGGCCATGAATCACTCAATCCAAGCAATCCGGACACGAACCAGTCGAGCCATGATTGACCAGCGCGCGAACTGGTTCATTCTTTCCATCTTAGAGTGTTACAACACTACGGAAAGATCATCCCGTTCCGCCCTTCGCAGCGTTGCATGCTAGGGCACAACATTGCAACACTACTATACAGCGTTGCATGCTAGGGCACAACATGCAACACTACTATACAGTTGCGAATTCCTTCGTATTTGGCCTCGTTTTCTCCAGAAATCCACTAAAATTATCACAAACGACACAACACATTGAAGATACAGACTCTTCAACAATTAATGCCCGAAAAAAAAAATGACTCTTACAAACCAAATTTGTAAAATTAAAAGCTGTAAAACAAGAATCCAATCTAAAAACATCCAATAATCACAAATCATTCATTCCATACATTCATTAACATGAATAAAATATAGAATGAAAAGGCCACCAATTCTGTAAAAACATTTTGAAAAAAATTAAAAAATTGGGACAAAAAACCACTACTCTTATACTAATTGAAGGAACTATAAATTTTCGCAATGCAAGCGAGGATCAACCAAATTTTCAATTTTATAGAACAATGAAATTCAAAATACAAACATTATGCATTAATTGAGAAAATTTACAATATGCATTAATCGAGAAAATTTACAATATGCATTAATTGAGAAAATTTACAACATGCATTAAAAAGGAAAAAGGGAGAAGAAATTACATTACACTTGATGATCACTACAATCTTCACTAATCCTCTTCCTCTATAATCACGAACAACTTCGATCCAAGAGGCGAAGCCACCACCACAAAATCTTCCTTTGTATTCTCCTTAGGGTAGGGTGAGAATGGCAAGAGGAGTGAGCTTTGCAGAATTTTGGAAGAGGGAGAGAATTTGAGATTTTTAGAAAATACAGAAGCCTTTTTTTTATAATCGTTTTCTCTCCTATGTGAATAAGAAGATGAAAACAGAAAAAATCTTCTGTGTAAAACCACTCTCTTCCACTTCTCACTCTCTACGTGGGATCCCTTTAAAATTAAATTTATTTTAATTTAAATAAATATATTATACATGTATATATCAGATATAATACAATCTATAGTTTTATATCGTATCAAATATAATATAACCTATAGTTTGAATTCTCTCATTAATTTGTGGTATTTAATATAAAACACATTTATACTAAATTTAATTATATGATCTCATCCATATAATTAGTATTTGAATCACATTCAAATATTTAATTCCTCTCAAAATAAACTGTATATTATAATGTATCAAATACATTATATTAATTATATAACATATAATTAATTTAATTTAATTATATCACATATAACTAATTCCTTCAATTAATTTGAACAATTCAAATTATCTAAATAATCCAAAATTAATTCTCAATAATCCCTATTGAGCTACAAAAGAGACCTTATGGACTTGTAAATTGAAGTTCCAATGGTACTTGAATAATTAATACTTGAATAATTAATTAAACTCCTTTAATTAAATTATTCAATATCCATGAACTGCCGGTCACTTCACTAAAGACCGATAGCTGTATTCTTTGCACTACAAATATATTTCTGTGTTCATTGGATATAACCGGTTCATAGTGCAATGACCCTTCACAAATTGCTCGTAAGTACAACTGGGTCAAAAATACTGTTTTGCCCCTATATTTACATCTAACTTCTTAAGTACCACTGATTCCTCTAATGAATAATAATTCATAGTCCAACTATGACCAAACCCCTCGCGGTCCAAGAGAGGGTGTGGCGCTACGTTGTTCAAACTCTGGAATCAACCCTTAAGGAAATAATTTATCTACTTACCCCAGCATTAGGGAAGGAGTGAATTCCAACTTTTGTAGCTATGTTCTCAACTCCCTAATAGGACAACTTCCTAACATCTATAAAGTGGGCCGTATTCGTAGTGTCACCAGGATAAGGTATCCAACCTTATCCATCTACTACAGATCATTTAGGTTATCACTTAAACATGATTCACATGTATGTCTCTACATATATGTTTAAGCTACAGAAGATAACCTTGGATGTTAGTTTATTGGTTTGTGGGTTAATGCTACTAAATTTCGAATAAAATATCTCATATTTTATTAAATAGATAAAATTGTTTATGCATTACAATTGCAAACTACAGGAACCATGAGATTTAGGGAATCAACCCCAACAATCCACAATTGCTCATAAGGATCCACATTTTCAACAATCTGTAATGCATAGTTCACCATATCTTTAAAATCATACCTCTTTAAAGGCTCAATACCAACTATTTAAGCTCTATCAAGCTATACTTTGTTGATGTACTTATTAACCAGAAGTCTTCGAAAAAAACAACCTCTAAAATGTTTATTTTTTTTTAATAAAAAACTTCTAAAATTTCAGTCACACTAGTTTCTAGCACATCAGATGCATTAACTAAGACATCAGTTTCTGGCAGCATAATAATTTATGTAGTAACGTGTTGATCTACTCCACCTTGGTGTCGTAATTCATTCACAGTTAAAGTGAATTGCATCTCCACCTATTTATCAACATTATTACTCCCTCCTACAACAAGAGATATCACAATAAACTTTACGGTTGAGTTAAACATGGAATTATCATCAAATATCACATTTCTACTCAGTATAACTCTATTCTCAAAAGGTGACCAGATTCTATATCTCTTAACTCCATCTCAAAAACCTACAAATACACATTTTTTGGCTTTCAGGTCCAATTTACCTTCATTAACATGATAATAGACAATACAAAAAAAAAAAAAAAAAAAATCTTAATAAAGAATAATTTGTAGACTTACCAGACCACACTCCATAAGGCCTTTACAATCAATACCTATGTGAGGTCCACGGTTGATCAGATAACATTCTATATTTACTGTTTCTATCCAAAACCTTCTAGCTAATCCAACATTAGAAAGTATGCACCTCGCTCTCTTCAACATCTGATTCATATATTCTGCTACGGAGTATGCTTGACAGTATGTTGACAAACAATCCCTTCAACTTTACAAAGCTCATTAAGCTCAAACCCACAAAATTCAAGACTATTATCAGTTCGCAGCCTTAATCAAGATTTTCCATTGCTTAAATTCTAAGGCCATTTTTATGCTTCATCATAAATACCTAAGTCATTCTTGAGTAGTCTGAAGGAATCAAATTCCTCGTAGAAGTATGTGAACACCGTGTATTTGAAGTTCAAATTTGAAAACATGAAATACAAAGAAATTAAACAAAAAAAAAACATGTTAAGCATTCTACTAAGAAGGAGAAAAGAGATCGTGAAGAACTTCCCTTGAAGACTCCTCTTCATGATAATTCCTCTCCAAGCTACGAACAACTATGAACAAGATCTCCCTCCAAACTCTACGTACAACAATTCTCCCCTCGAACATGTTAATATAGTGACGAACTTCCTTCGACACAACCATTCAGAGCCTTTGATATTCTCAGAACAAAAGATGAAAACGTGTGGGCTCTTTTAGTGTTCTTAGGAATAGGGAAATGAAGAGAGAAATGTGAGACATTGAGAGAGAATTCCTTGTGGATTTTCACGTTCTGTTCTTTTCCATTTGGTTATGTATTCTCAATACAAAATATGCAGATAGAGGGGAAGGAGTTTATTAGCTCCTACGTGAAAATCACCCAAATAACTCCCTAGGTGAGTTATTGATATTATTTTATAATAATATATCATATTATAAAATTAATTAACTAACCCTTAGTTAATGAACTATATAATATGCATTTTAATCACACTAAAATGCAATTCTCTCTGATAACTTATAGTTTTAATATGAATCTCATTCATATTAATTTTAACCTATAGTATTTATATGAATTATATTCATATATTATATAGTATTATAAATCATATTTATAATTAACTATAATGTATCACTATACATTATATCAATTTGAATCTTATTCAAATATTTATCTCTCTTATTAATTATGAAAAATATTCACAATTAACTATAATGTATCAATATACATTATAATATTTCCCTTATCCATTAATTATAAATCACATTCATAATTAACTATGGTGTATCAATATATACTATGTTTTATATTAATCATATTAATGTAAAATTCTCCTTAAATAATTTGAACAATTCAAATTATTCCAAAAAACAATTATCTTTGTTTTATCCTTAGTGAGCTAGTAAGGGGACCGTATGGATCTACAAATTAGAAGCTCCAATGAAACAAGATCAATTAATTAACCAACATTCATTAACTTTTGGTCATTCTACTAAATACCGACAACTGCACCCTTCGAATTGTAGATATATTTCTGTGTCCACGGATATAATCAATCAACAGTAAGTCGACTCTTCACAAATTGCTCATAATTACAGCTGGGTCAAATTATAAATTTACCCCTATAGTCACATCTAACTCCTTACATTTCATTGATTTCTCTAATGAATAATCAACTATAAACTAGACCCCTCTCTGGCCAGAGAGGGTGAGGGCACTCATTGTTCAAGATCCAAAATCAACATTTAAGGGAGAAATTCATCTACTTACCCTAGAACCGGGAAGGAGTGAATTCAATCTTGTGCACTTATGTTCCCAGCTCCCTACTTGGAATAACCCCAAAATGGTAGGCATATTAAGTTTTAGAAACTGGTCACTCTCACCCATACAGATTAAAAGATTGCCCTTATAGATAGGAGTTCACAACTCACTTAGGATTAAGGTCGAGTAACTTATGGTCATCCTATTGAAATGCTAATCTCTTCAAGTAATGATGTTATAGAAAGAGACTAATCATTTCGCAGTCCGATATTATACAAACTCTTTGTATAGGATACCCCCACTCACACATCTCCTCATGAACGATTAGGTTTAAATTGTTTGTAACACTTCACAATAATTGTAATAATTACAAAGTGAACCATATCCGTAGTGTTACCAGGATAAGGCACCCAACCTTATCCATATACTAAAAACTATTTAGGTTATTCCTTAAACATGATCCACATGTATGCCCACCATATACATGTTTAAGTTACATAAAATAACCTTGGATCTTTGTTTATTGGATTGAGTTAATGTACAAACAAAATAACCTTTATTTTATTAAGTGCAAATATCAATTTATACCCCTGAACTTTGGTTTCTGTATCAATTTAAACCCTAAACTAATAATTGTATCGATTTAAACCCTAAACTTTGAAGATTGTATCAATTTAAACCTCAAACTAATAACTGTATCAATTTAGACCCTGAACTTTATAAGTTTACCAATTTAAACTCCAAACTTTCATAATTGTATTAACCTTAACCCTTCATTATGTTTTATTTGGATATACTTATGAAAGATCAAGGTTTAAATTGATATATTTATGAAATTTCAAGGTTTAAATTGATACAACTATGAAAGTGCAGGGTCTAAATTGATACAATTATTAGTTTAGAGTTTAAATCGATATAACTCCCAAAGTTTAGGGTTAAAATTGATAAAAATCCTAAGTTTAGGATTTAAATTGATACTGAAGGAACTCTTGTTAAGGAGAACCTTGAGTGGAAGCAAATCGTCCAAATTTCATTAATTATTGAACGCATAGTTTACAGTAAACATACAACAGATATGCATTTAAAGTTAAATTATGACATGCTTTTTACAAGAAAAAGGTTCAAGATACATTACCTTTGAAGAACCTTTGTCTTCCTCAAACGGAAACAGTAACTTCTTGAAGACCTTCTTCAAGAAAACTTGAACAGAAACCCAGACACGACCAGAAAAGAGTACTTGGTATTCTCGGGATAAGAACCCAGGAGTGGTGGGCACTGACTATTTTGGTTAGGAGGGATAAACTTGAGGTGGAGGAAGAAGAAGATTGAAAATTCTCTCAAGAACACAAGAACACAGAACACTTCTGTAAAAATCTCTCAATCGTTCAACAACAACAGCATTGAAGAAGAAGAAAAACTGTTTTTCTTTTTATTAACTAACTTATCATATTATATTTATATGAAATTATATGTTATATCAAATATACATATAACCTGTAGTTTTAATATTGTATCACATACAATATAAATTATAGTTTCTTTTCTCTTTTAAATGATATTTAATATAAATCTCATTTATATTAAATTTAACAACTATGAATCACATTCATAGAAAATATATTTGAATCTCATTCAAATATTTATTTCCTCCCATTAAGCTATAATGTATCAAATACATCATGACAATTATATCATATATAATTGAAACAATTTAATTATATCATAATTCCCTCTATTAATTTAAAAATACAAATTAACCCAAAAACTGATTCTCAACGCAATCACTTTGAGCTACCAAGGGGACCTCATGGACCTGTAGTTTGAAGCTCCAATGGTACATGAATAATTAATTAAACTCTTTAATTACATTATTAACCATTCATTAACTGTCGGGTACTCCACTAAAGATCGACAACTGCACTCTTCGCACTGTAAATATATTTTCGTGTCCATTGGATATAACCAATCAATAGTACAATGACTCTTCACAAATTGCTTGTAAGTTCAGATGGGCCAAATTATCGTTTAGCCCCTGTAGTTACATCTAAGTCCTTAAGTACCACTGATCCCTCTAATGAACAATAGATTATAGTCCCACTATGAGTAAACCCCTCTTGGGCCAATAACGGGTGTGGCGCCACATTGTTCAAGACCCGAAATCATCCCTTAAGGGAGAAATTTATCTACTTACCCCTGTTTTGGGGAAAGAGTGAATTCCATCTTGTGTAGTTGTTTTCCTAGCTCCCCAATTAAATGGATCCACAAAATGGTAGGCTTGTTGAGTCGGCGATCTGGCCAATCTCACCCATACAAATCAAAGGACTACCCTCAGAGGCAAGAGTTCACAACTCATTCAAGATTCAGGTCATGTTACCTATGGTCATCCTAGTGAAATGTAAGTCTAATACATGAATGATCAAGATCAGTTCACTTGTAGCACTTTACAACAATTGTAACATCTACAAAGCGGGCCATACTAATAGTGTCACCAGGATAAAGTACCTATCCTTATCCATATACTACAGACCATTTTGGTTATCACTTAAACATGATCTACCCATATATCTCCACATACATGTTTAAGTTACAATGATAACCTTGGATATTAGTTTATTGGTTTGTGGTTAATGCAACTAAAATATCACATATTTTATAGACAAAGTGAATAAAATATCATATATTATTAATCACATTATAAGTTTGTTCGTACAATGTTTACAAACTATAGGACCCTACGAGATTTAGGGCAACAACCCTAATAGATACAACCCTCAAAGTTTAAGGGTACAAATTGATATTTGTTCTTCATAACAATTTATTCATACAAGTTTACAAACTACGAGAACAAAGAGATTTAGAACATCAATCCCAACATAGTCATCTATAAACTCTTGAAGGTCCCCAACATGCTAAATGGATGTAATCAAGTGTCCCTTTATATAGTGAACATCCTATAAAAACTTCTTGCGATGAAGCTTCCGAATCACACAATGTTCATAGAATTCAAGATCCTGCATCTTGTACCTTTAAAAAAATTCCTCTTTAATAGAACCTGCATCTATTTTTCACTCATATAATCAAGTTTCATATGCCACAACCTGGTCATATCCTCCTTGTGAATTTTAGACGATTCAATAACAACATAACCTGTTATTTAAATAAAGGTTTTCTAATACACAACGACACTTATTGCTCACGATGTTACAACAATTCAAAGCACATTAGAGATAGACACAGAAAGAATAAAGTAAGAGTAGAGGAAAGAATTTGGTAACCCGATTCGGTGCATAATCACCTACATGTTGGAGTTGATATCCTAAATCTCATATGTATTGTAGTTTGTAAATACAAAAGATATCTAATAAAATAAGAGGTATTTTATTGACGTTTAGACTGCATTAATTCAATCCAATAAACTAAGATCCAAGGTTATTTTATGAAACTTAAACATGTATGTGGAGACATACAGGTGGATCATGTTTAAGTGATAATCTAAATGATCTATAGTAGATTGATAAGATTGGGTACCTTACCCTAGTGACACTACGGATATGGTCTGTTTTGTAAATGTTACAATTGTTTTAAAGTGCTACAAATGATCAGATTTTGATCGTTCATGTGGAGACATGCGAGCATTCTATATAAAGAATTATATAAGACCGGACCATGAAATGAATAGTCTCTCTATATAACACTGTAACTAGAAGAGACTTTGATAAAGGGAACTACCCAAATCCCATATGAGAACCCCCCCTCCCCTTATTCTAAGTGAACCTCCACAATGATATAAGAATAATCCTCAATAAACAAAATGATAACAACCCCATGAAAGCTAAATAGATTTGGCTTGGAAAGATTTGATCAAATATCAAGAAGAAAGGATAACTTGTTCCTAATATCAAGATTTCAAACTCTCCACAATCTAATTGATCAAACTAGATTGAAAGACCTAAATCATGCATTCTAAACACAAGAATACAAAGAAAAACAGAAAGTATGAGAGAATAAACTCTAAGGAAATTTCATTCAAATTCAAAGTGTTGTTCCAAATGACAAAAGCATGTAGGTATTTATACTAATTGAAGAGACAACTTGAAAGGACATAACCTTTCACCTAATTGACCAGGTTCAACAAAAACTCTTCAATTACATGCATGAACCTCCATAAATATAAATACATTATTATAAATTGATACATTAAATATTAAAGATTCGTCCTCGAATCTTAGATGGCCTTGTAATGCAACTTTGTAATCATCTTCTCAAACTTTGAAAAGAAGTGATATGAATTCAACCATTGAACCATTGCATGTACCTAAAGGACCAATTACAAGAAGAAAAGCAAAGAAGATTCAAGAGGCATTCACACTACATCTTCAAAAACTAGCAAATTCACAAGAACCAATAAATAATTTTGAGACCAAAGTTATATATAATGTTAGTTCAATAAGTCAAGAAGAGAATGACATGAAGATGGCATGGGAAAAGTCCAATAATTTGGAAGATAACATGGTGGTCAAAAAAAGTGTGCAGATTTTGTGAAGAAAATGTTGTCAAGTGTGCACTGCATGGGGAAATGTGATGTCAAACCTTGTCAAACGTTCATATCTACTTTGCCACTTTCTAGAGGAGATATTTAAGGCAATTGGAAGACTTTCTACATTCCTAGTTTTGTATTTGGACTTATAATTTAGTATGCAATTAAGTTTCAAGTTTCTAGATGTTATTTTCTATAATTTGCAATTAATTGTATTTGAATGACTTTTGAGTTTCTTGCATCCACGATCATTTGGCCTATAAAATGGCTTGTAATGTTCTTCAAAACTCAGATTATCAATAGTAAAAAGCTTATGCTTATTCAACCTTTTGGTGTTGTCTCTTTCTTTCAAATCTTGCTTTAGATTTGATATTTAAATCAATTCATTGGATTAGTCTTGATCAAACTAATTCTAGAGTGAGTTGTCTTAGGATCTAAGAGTGACCATCATAGATTCTAAGTTCGATCTAAGTAGTTTTCTTTGTGAGTGTCTGCAAGGATCCTAGAAGGACCTCTAGCTTTGCATCCAACAAGCATCGTGGGCGCTTATCAAGAAGTTTTAAAGTCTCGTCTCCTCCAAAATCAAATGTGAAATTTCTTTGTAGTGTACTCCACCTCAATTGTCTTTGATGAAAATTTTCAAACTTGGCCATCCCCCATCGTGCCTTCAATGCAGTATATAAAACACAAGGAAAACAATAGGAAAGAACGTCAGTTGGATACTTCCATGATTTTTCTCACATGAATATTTTCCTTCACTTCCACTTTTAATCACACTTTCTTCTTTTTCTTTCGACTCTAATGTCTCATTTTTTGATATTTTCTCAATTTCCACACTGGCTCACTTTTCTTTAGAGAATTTTTTATGGTCTCATTCACAACACATACTTTCTATAACTATTTTACCTTTTAATTCATGTCTCAAACTTTGATGAACACTGTCATTTATTTCAATAACATCACCAATGGAATCTTCCTTTTTGACTTGTGGATGAACTCCATCATTTGGAATTGGTTAATCAATTTTTGGCAATTGACTATCTTCTTGATTTTTAATGGCTTGTGTGCCATGATTCTTTCTTGCCAACTTTTGCAACTTCAATGTTCCATTCAATTGGCCTATGTAATCAATGGATTGGTGCAACTCAGCCGAACTTTCTCTAAGATTCTTCCAAAAATTATCATCATTGTCGTAAGTCGCATGACAATTTCTTCTTCGATGAGACATATCATAAGACTTTTACTATCTCAATTTCAGCAAATCTAACAGTATTCTTATGAGAATCATGCAAGAAATTCCAATATAGCCTAGAATGTGAGTTACAAAATCTCGAAGTTTTTTTTTTTTTAATTATGGAAAGATGCAAAGACAATTTCTTTTTCTAATTTTTCCAGCAAGTAAGAAAATTAAATGAGAAGATGAAGTGACATAAGAAAAAATGGAAACGGATGAAATGATTTAAAGAAATAAAGAAGATAGCATGAAAAGGATAACAAGAAAAGATATAATCTGTTTAGAGCAAAAGCTCTGATACCAAAGGGAACTACCTCAATCACGTATGACAACCCCCCCTCCCCCCCATTATTCTAGGTGAATCCCCACAACGACAATAAGAATAATCCCCACAAAATGATAACAACCCTAAGAAAGCTAAACAAATTTGGCTTGGAAAGATTTGATCAAAGATAAAAAAAGAAAGGATAACTTGTTCCTAACTTCAAGATTTCGAACTCTCCACAATCTAATTAATCAAACTAGATTGAAAGTCCTAAATCATGAAGGAAATTAGGCATGAAGATTTCCATGAGCAGTGGAATGGTCGTTCCAAATTCCATTCAAAATTGAATATACAAAATTACAGTCAAGAAACAGAAACTAACCAGTCATGCACAATACGAAATTACAGCATGCTTTACAATAAGATCAAGGGATAACAAATACATACCTTTGAAGACTCATGCTTCAAACTCCCTCGATCACGAACGCTCGTTCAGTCTCCAAGATAGCAACACATGAACGCTTGGACACAACGACCGTAACACATCACGATCAACAACAACCACCACATGAACAACATGAACATACAACGAACGGCTTCCAAAACCTCAACTCAGTCGATTTGAGTGAGGACACCACCACAATGGCTACTTGGTATTCTCGACATGAGAATCCAAAAGTGTGGGATTTGTGTGGACTTGGTTAGAGGAAGAGACCGGAGGAATAACAATCGTGTAGACGATTGAGCAAGTGTGAGATTAGAAGAGTCTATCGTATAAATGAATGCTCAATCGTGTAGACGAAGGCAAGCTATCGTATAGCAAATGACCTGCGATCGTTTAGCTACGACCAGTTGAGTGAAATATCGTATAGTAATACTCCACGATCGTTTAGTCTCTCTTTCAACTATCATTTAGTGAAACCAATTCACTTGACATCAATACCGTGAGTTTCTTTCCGAAAATAGTAACTCACCTAAATTTAGGAAAACCTCTTTCCTTTTATCTCATGGTTACCATAAAACCACCAATAACCCTCCACTCAATTGGTTATTAGAGAAAAAGAGATAAGTATCTAATAATTAATATTATTATAAATATATATGATAACCAACTTACCATATTATATTTATAACCTATAGTTTTAATATTTCATCTCATGAAACATATAAACCATAGTTCTTTTTCTATTTTATGGTACTTAATGTAAATCTCATTTACATTAATCCTCCACTTGATGTATCTCATACATCACACCGATCATGTCATATATAACCGAATTTTCTCTTGTCAATTTGAACATTTCAAATCAACCCCAAGAACTAATCTCAGCTTGAATCCACTGAGCTACCAAGGGGACCTTATGGACCTATAGCTTGAAGCTCCAACAATACGTGAATAACTGACTAAACTCTTTAGTCACGGGAACCACCATCCGTTAACTGCTAGATACTCCACTAAAGACTGACAGCTGCACTATCCTAACTACAGATATATTTTGTGTCCATATTAACCAATCAACATTGCGATAACCCTTCACAGATCGCTCGTAAGTACAGTTGGGCCAATAACCGTTATGCCCCTATAGTTACATCTAACTCAAGTACCACTGATCTCTCTAATGAATATAAGTCATAATTCTACTATGACTAAGTCCTCTCTTCCAAAGAGAAGCTGTGGCCACTATGTTCAAGATCCGGAATCAGCCCTTAAGGGAGCAATCTATCTACTTACCCCTGTTTCGGGGAAAGAGTGAATTCCATCTTATGTAATTGAGTTCCCAGCTACCAAATTAGACAAATCCCTAAAAAGGTAAAAGGTAGGGATGTTGAGTTAGCAATTGGTCACTCTCACCCATATTAATCAAAGGACCGCCCTCAAAGGTAAAAGTTTCCAAAACACTCAGGATTGAGGTCATGTCACCTATGGTCGTTAAGAGGAGATATAAGTCTCAAGTTTCAACGGCGTTATATAAAGAGACTAGTCATCTCGTGGTTCGATCTTATACAAACTCTTTATATATAACACCCCCGCTCGCATATCTCCACATGAATGGTCAGGATCTACCATCTGTAGTAGTTCACAACACTTGCAAACCTCTACAAAGCAGGTCGTATCCGTAGTGTCACCAGGATCAGATATCCCTCCTTAATCCTTATACTACAGACCTATTTAGGTTATCACTTAAGGCATGATCCACTTATATATCTCATATACATGCTTAAGTTTACATACAATAACTATGGAGGTTTGTTTATTGGATATGAGTAATTGTCAAATAAAATAACTCTTATTTTATTCATAACAATGTGTATAGTTTACAAACTATGAGACTCTGGAAGAATTAGGACACCAATCCCAACAAATCATGCATTCTAAACACAAGAATACAAAGAAAAGCATAGAGCTTGAGAGAATAAACTCTAAGGAAATTTTATTCAAATTCAAAATACTGTTCCAAATTACAAAAGTACATAGGTATTTATACTAATTGAAAAGACAACTTGAAACGACACAACCTTTCACCTAATTTACTAGGTTCAACAAAAACTCTTCAACTACATACATGAACCTCCATCAATGTAAATACATTCTTATAAATTGATACATTAAATAATAAATATGTGAATGAATTTGATTTTCTAGATTCATTATAACTTTTGGTGGCTTTGATTCTTGAAGGGTTGCAACTCTTCATATTTGGAAGCTTAACTTGGAAGCAAACCTTTTAATACTCTAGCTCCTAATCATTGTCAATTATTTACTTATCAGACTTACATTTCATTAGGATGACCATAGGTGATTTGGCCTTAATCCTGAATAAGTTGTGAACTTCTGTTTATGAGGGTAATCTTTTGATTTGCATGGGTGAGAGTAGTCTTGTTAGCTGACTCAACAAACCTATTATTTTGGGGATTTGTCCGAGTAGGGAGCTGGGAATATAACTACACAAAATAGAATTCACGCCTTTCCGACCTTAGGGAAGTAGATAAATTGCTCCCTTAATAGCTGATTCCGGGTCTTGAACATTGAGGTCTCAATCTCTCACTAGTTTGAGAGGTGTTAGTTTATAGTTGGACTATAAACTGTTTGTTCATTAGAGGAATCGATGATACTTAAGGAGTTAGAGGTAATTACAAGGGTAGAACGGTAATCTGACCCAACTGTAGTTATGAGCGATTTGTGAAGGGTCAACTCGCTGTTGATTGGTTATATTTGTGGACATAGAAATATATCTATAGTGTGAAGAGTGTAGCTATCGGTCTTTAGTGGAGTGACCAGTAGTTAATGAAGATTGATTACTTTAATTAAAGAGTTTAATTAATTAATCTCATATCATTAGAGCTTCTAATTATAGGTCTATATGATCCCGTTGTTAGCTCATTGAATAATAGATAAAGGGAATTATTTGAATTTTTCAAGTCAATTGATGGAATAGCACATTGATGAGATTAATGTGATACGGTTAATTATAGATGTGATCTATTAAGAGAGAAATATTTGAATAAGATTCAAATATTAAATTCTTATGAATTAGATTCATGAAGAATTAATTAATTAATTTTGAGAGGTGAAGACAAATAAACATGTGATGTTTATTTATTAATTAGTTAACTATATATAATAAATTGGATTTAATATATATGGTTATTTAATTGGTATATTAATTAATTGAATAAATTTTATTTAATTAATTGAGCTTAAGGGTAAATTGAGAAAGATTTGGAGAAGGGATAAACCCTTCTTCATATAAAAATCCCTTTATGGCCAATTTAGGGCAAGAAATTTCATTATGAAAAAACCTATCCTCTAATCTAGATTTCCTCTCAAACTTTCTCCCAACCATTCTCCATTTTTCTTCCTCCTCCAAGGTGATAGAGGCCACTCTTGCCATTGGATTCCTAGAGAATAACAAGGTTGCACTTATGGTGGTGGCTCTTGTTCATTGAAGAAACATTCAAGAGAAATATGTGAAGAGTTAGGGATTCAACAAAGGTTTTTTGCTTTATCTCTTTGCTTCTTCTCTTAAAGCATGCTTCCTAAATGTTTATCCATTACTATTTCTATTTTCTTTACTGTTTTTGTTTCCTTAAAAACTGAAAACAAAATGTAAGGCGATCTCACGCTTCTGCAGGAATTCGATTCCTTTCACTACGTTTAGAGGGCAGTGTGCCCAGGAAAGATAACTTCACTAGTATAATGCCAAGCAATTACAACATTGTACTTATCTGTAAGTAGATGACAATTACATTGACACATGAAAAACATAACTTCTTGAATGATCACTTAGGCTCCCCCCTAAGTATGAGACTCCCTCTTAATGAAACTTAGGCTCCCCATAAGTATATGAATATTAGTGAATGATCACTTACACTCTCCTTAAGTGTGAGACTCCCTATCAAAGAATCTTAGGATCCTCCTAACTGTGAGACTCCCTCTCACCAAGAATTGATTTTTCCACCTTCAAATGAAGACCACTTCACTTGATGAACTTAGGCTTCCTCTAAGTTTGAGAATCCCTTCTCAAGTTGTAGTAGAATGACTAAACAAGAACTTGAGAGGCACTCTAGGTCTACAGCAGCATAACCATCACAATTGCAAGATTGACACACTTGTGATTTCTTTCAACACAACCACAAGAACAAGGACTCGAATATTCTTTTGAACGGTTAACCCTAAACTCGGTGCTACACCTTCTTAAACATGCACAGTGGAAAAACGCAAGGAAAGAATCCAATTTGACAACGCACAGAAAGGAAACAAAATCGCAAGAGTTAACAACCAGGATTTTCCGATAAGGAAAAAATTATTCAGTAGAATCAACATTTAAAATAACATCAAATTGCTAGAAACAAAAATTGCAGAGACATATTGAAGGACAATCCAAGGGACAAGATGACAAACATCTTAGAGAACCACATCTACACCATTCTTAAACAAATATAGCCAACACTAAATCAATTCTCTAACACATACCTCTTAGAACTACTTCCAAACCCTTGTGACCTTCTATTGAACACACATAAAGATATCAAACTCTTCATTATTAATGGAACATGTCAAACCTCATCCAAGGTGTAGAAGACACCATCATGTGCTTATATCCTAACTGAACCTATTCCAACTATCTTGTACACAACACTATTAGCCATACTAACATTTCCTCCATCTATCAATTGATACGCTGAAAATTACTCTCTGTTTGGATACATATGATAAAATGCTCCATAATTTTTTTTAAAAAAAAAAAACCTACAAATGGTTATAATGTGATTGTTCATTTACAACTAGGGCTAGTCTCTTTTAGAATCGACCTCGACTCAGGATTAGCCTTAACTTATGTAATAGAGGCATAAGCTTCCTTATTTTCCTGCTGCCTATTTTTCTTAGGACACTCAATTTTATACTATTATTTTTCTTTATAATAATGACAAATGTCATCAGATTTAGGACCTATGGACTTAAGAAATTGTTGGGTTAACCACTATTCACTAGGTTCAAATGCTCAAGATCAACACTGGAAAAATGAAGAAAAGGCTCAGAAATATTCTGTCAAATCCTCGATGATCAATACTTGATGCTCGACTTCTTCCTACTCGAGGCTTGATGAGAATTTCCTTCTTCGTCTGACGAGTCTCTATTAAATCCTCGATGGAACTCGATGAAAACTAAACTAATACTAGATCTTACTCGATGATTCTTGAACGATACTCGATGCGACTTGAAGGTGAAAATGATCAACTCGAAGCTACTTGATAATGAAGATTGATGCACGATTGAACTTAATACTCAGTTTATTCGATGCAATTTGAATGGTGAATGAATGGCGCACGATTTATAGAAAAGAAAACAATCGTATGAACAAGAAATATAAGGTAAGAAGATGAAACACAGTATTTATGTGGCTTGGCAAGATTGCCTACGTCCACGGGAAGATTTGAGTTCTTTACTAATGAAGATTGTGTACAATTTTTGTTGTTTACAGAAAACTAGGAAAAATGATAACTTTCTCTATTTTTGTTTTAAAGATAAGAGGTATTTATAGAGCATACCAGCTAACAGTTTACATCACAGAATTAGTTATAAACAAATAAAAAAACTGAGGTATTTGAGTCAAAACTTCTTCAAATTCTCCACCTTGACTCTAACGCCTAGCAATCTTCTGATCTTTCTGATTCTGACCGTTTTGTCTACCCTGTGTCTGGAAGCTCGAAACCAACCTATTCTAAACATTTAAATAATTTAAGCTTTGAAACAGGTTTGTTAACATGTCAGTTACATTGTCTGAAATATGAACCTTTAAAATTTCTATCTCCTTTGTCTCAATTTTATCTCTAATGAAATGATGCTTGATATCAATGTGCTTAGTTCTAGTTTGGTATTATTGATTTCGGGATAAATGGATAGCATTTTGGTTGTCATAGTAGAGTTTCACCATTGTTTGATCTATTCTAAAATTCTTTAGCAATCCCTTAAGCCATAATGCCTCATTGATTGCTTCTGTTAAAGCCATATATTTAGCTTCTATTGTAGATAAGGCTATTATAGGCTGTAGTGTTGCTTTCCACCTGATTAGATTAGAACCATAAAAGAAAAGGTAACCCATTAAGGAACTCCTTTTGTCAAATCACCAGCATAGTCAACATCCACATATCCATAAAGTTCTAAGTCTGGTTCAGCTGACCTTTGGTAGACTAATCTTGAGTTTTTAGACCAAACCAAGTACCTTAGAATCCATTTAGTAGCCTCACAGTTTCTCTTACTAGGATTAGACATATATCTACTAACTAAGCTAGCTGAATATGAGAGATCAGGTATGGTAGAAATCATTAAATACATTAGGCTTTCAACTGCTTGACTATAGGGTATGATAACCATCTGTTTCTGATGTTCTTGGTCAGAATCTTTAAGAGAGTTAGCTGAGGAAAGCTTAAAGTGCTGAACAATAGGTAAGCTCACAGGTTTTGCATCATTCATGTTGAACGTTTTAAGGATTTTCTCACAGTTATGGGATTGATTGATGCTTAGGATAGACCCCTCTTTGTTCCTTTGGATCTCTATTCCTAGGATCTTGCTTGCTTCTCCCAAATCCTTCATATCAAACTCTTTTTTTAAGAGGTCTTTAACAAGGGGTAGATCTCCTTTGGACCTACCTGCCAGCAACATATCATTTACATATATGAGTAGGTAAACCTTGTCCTTGTAAGAACCTGTATTTACATAAACACATATGTCAAATGAACTTCTTTTGAATCCAATGCTAGAAATATAGTCATTGAATCTCTCATATCAGCACCTAGGTGATTGTTTTAACCCATATATAGACTTGTTGAGTAAGCAATAGAGATTTTCTTTTCCTTTTACTTTAAATCCTTTAGGTTGCGTCATATAGATTGTCTCCTCTAGATGTCCATGAAGAAAAGCAGTTTTGACATCTAGTTGATACAATTTTAAATTATTTTGAGCAACCAAGGATAGAAGAAGTCTTATGGAAGTTTGTTTGACAACTGGAGAGAAAATTTCATAATAGTCTATTCCTCCCCTTTGAGTGAACCCCTTTGCAACCAATCTAGCTTTATACCTAGGCTTTTGATCACAGGATATTCCTTCCTTAAGTTCAAAAACACATTTAGAGGAAACAAGTTTATAACTCTTTGGTAAAGGAACTAAAGACCAAGTGTCATTCACCTTTAGTGAATGCATCTCCTCATTCATAGCTTCTATCCAATCCCTTGCATTAGCACAATTTGTTGCTTTCTCAAAGGTTATTGGTTCTTGGTTAGTAGGAGCTACAACAACATTTAAAACCATATTCATATAGTTCATTTTAGTATATATAGCTAGAGGTGAATTGGTTCTCCTTTGTCTATCCCTAGCTAAGACATACTGACTTAAATCAGGCTGCTCACTTACTGTCTCCTCATGTTCCCCTACAACTTCCTCAATTTCTCCCATGTCACTAGGTTGGCTAGACTTGATTGGCTGCTCAATGGGTAACTCCACCTCTGTGTTGGATGACTCTTCTTCATCCTTAAGCTTTTTCTCTTTTTGTATAAACATCTCCTCTTCCCTAAAGGTGATGTCTCTGCTCACTATAAACTTCGTCTCAACCGGATGCAACATTTTAAACCCCTTGACACCCTATGTAAAGCCTACAAACATGCATTTGACTACTCTGGCCTTTAACTTTCCCTTATTTTGGTGTAAAACCCTACACATCCAAAGATATTGAGATTATCTAGGTTAGAAGGATGATTAGTCCACTTTTCCTTAGGGGTAAGCAACTTTAAAGATGTGTGAGAGCATCTATTCAAGGTGTACACTGTATAGGTTGCAGCTTCTGCCCAATAATTTTCTCCTAAGATAGCATCAGAGAGCAAACACCTAACCCTTTACATTATGGTTTTATTTAACCTCTCAGCAACCCCATTTTGTTGAGGTGTATACCTCATTGTTCTATGCCTAGTTATACTATTTTCACTACAAAATTTATCAAAGTATTCATTGCAAAACTCAAGCCCATTATCAGCTCTAAAGTATTTTAACCTTTTAAATGTTTGATTTTCTATCATGGCTTTCCATTCCTTAAACTTACCAAAAAATTGGTCCTTAATTTTAAGAAAGTATATCCAGCTCTTCTTAGAAAAGTCATCTATAAAGGTTAGAAAATATGTTAAGCCATTAAGGCTTGGTGTAGGAGATGGTTTCCATAGGTCAGAATGGATATAATCCAATGTTTGTTTGGTGGTATGCTGAGATTTTGTAAAACTTTATTTGGTTGCTTTACCTAGAATTCAATGTTCACAAAAGGAAAGGTGTTCACTGACACCTTTGGGCAGTATACCTTGCTTGGACAGTGCTTGCATCCCTTTTTCACTAATATGGGATAATCTTTTGTGCCACAAGTCAGCCTCTGTTAAGCTTGCTGTTGAAACCGTGTAGGCACTTGTCATCATCTTTACTCCTCTCACAATATAAAGGTCATTGACCTTTTCACTAACCAACACAACCTTGGAATCCTTGATCACCTCAAGAACTCCACATTTTCCTCTACATTCGCACCCAATGGAGTCCAGCATGCCCAGAGATATCAAGTTTCTCTTGAGCAAAGGTACATGTCTCACATTTCTTAGAAGCTTGATTAAACCATCCTTTGATCTTGCAGGCTTCATTGTTTCCCATGTATACAGATTCTCCATCTACATCCTTGTAAGTATTAAACCAAAGTCTAAAAGGTGTCATATGATAGGTACAATCGGAGTCAATATCCAGTCATGCTTCCCAAGAGGACTGGTTTAATTGGTTTGGTTTCTAGTGGAGGCTAAGACATTAGAATAAAAGTAGGAACCTTCAACCACTGAAGCTTCTGGTTGTTTTCCCTTCCGATCCTTCTCTTTTTCCTGATTTTTCCATTTCAAGCTGTAGCAATCTCTCATCAAGTGACCTTTCTTCTTTCAGTAGTTGTATCTCAGCTTGGTCTTAGGTTTATACTCTTCACTTAACTATTTTTTATTCTCTAGTTCTTAATGTTGAAATGATGGCATCAGTGGTAACTGATTCTCTTCCATATTTCAAGGCAGTTTTCACCTTCTTATAGGCTTCGGGTAGAGAGTTTAATAACACAAAAGCCTCATTCTCATCGCCAAAGCTCTTGAACTCATCTAAATTATCTGAAAAAGGCTTGGCAGAACCTATCTTGAACGTGAAGAAATTCTCTCTTAGATACATCTTGTTGGGGAGATCCTTGGTTGAAAAAAGACTTTCCAGCTTGACCCACATCTTGTCGGCTTGTCTTGATCAATCACTTGTCTCAAAATACTACCACTTTGATTAAGAACGAGAGTGCCATATGTTGTAAGCTCCATGTCTTCCTTTTCTTGAGCTGATGTAGTAGGTGGCAGAGTTACGGGTCCAAAAGGGCCTTGTGTGCTCTTTGCTGTCCAAGAATAACTTTAATCTTGGCCTTCCATAAGCCAAAATCGCCCTTCCTATCGAACTTCTCAATTTCATACCTTGCAACAATCATTTCTGATCTGATCGAGTATCGAGTCTAGATTTCTTGAGTATCTTGATGCTCTAAGAATGTTGACTTGATGATTTTCAAACGCTATGATACCACAAATTGTTGGGTTAACCAATCTTCACTAGGCCCAAATACTCAAGTTCAATGTTGGAAAGATGAAGAAAAGGCTAAAAAATATTCTGCCAAATCCTCGATGCTCGACGTCTTCCTACTTGATGATCGATGAGAATTCCCTTCTTCGTTTGATGAGTCTTATTAAATCCTTGATGGAACTCAATGACAATTGAACTAATACTCGATCTTACTCGATGATTCTTGAACGATACTCGATACGACTTGAAGGTGAAAACGATCAACTCGAAGCTACTCAATAGCGAAGATCGATGCACGATTGAACTTGATACTCTATTTATTCGATGCGATTTGAATGATGAATGAATGGCACGCAATTTGCAGAAAAGAGAACAATTGTATGAACAAGAATGATAAAGCAAGAAGATGAAACACAATGTTTATGTGGTTAGGCAAGATTGCCTATGTCCATGGGAAGATCTACATTTTTTACTAATGAAGATTGCAAACAGTTTTTGTTGTTTACAGAAAACTAGGAAAAATGATGATAACTTTCTCTGTTTTTTGTTTTAAAGATTGGAGATATTTATAGAGTATACCAACTTACCGTTTACATCACAAAGTTAATTATAAACAAATAAAAAACTGAGGTATTTGAGTCAAAACTTCTTCAAAAACCTATGTTCTGGATCGACTTTTTCTTATCAAAATTTCTATATCCCTTGCTCCTTGTAGCAACTAATCTAGATGCTTGACTTTCTATACCTGAACCAGCTACGCTTTGACAAACCTTTTTAATAGCAGTATGGACTTCACTTCTTCTAAATTCAGACTATATTTCCCACCAATATAAGAATCAACAAAACTCTTATACGAAAAAGGTAATGACGTCAACAAAATTAAGGCAACATCCTCATCAATTGTCTTAACCTTTACATTACACGAATCTAATAAAATTTTATTTAACTAATATGGATAATACTAAAGGACGTACCTTCCTACATACATAAACAATACACATGTGAAGGGATTGAATCCCAATGCAAAAGTGTTTGAACGTTCTGTCCTTGAATTGGGATTGGAAAAATGAAAAAAATATTTTTGAAGACCAATTTCTTCAGGGACCTTTCTGAAATTCCTCTGCACAAACTCCCAATATCACGAACAGACACCACCAAAAGATTACCCAACTATTCTCAGGGCCAGAATCAATGGATTGTAGGATCCAAATTGGCAAGGAGTAGATAAATTTTTTGAGAATATAATTTTCTATGAGAGATTAAAAGAGAAAAATAAAAATTGTAAAGTGGTGAGATTGAGATCCTTCACAAAAGACTTTTCTATTTCTATATAAACCACAGAAACTTACGTGAGGGGAATAACTTAGACCCACACCCAATCTCACTCCCCTGCAATTGAACAGATGTGTTATTTTTCTATTTAAAGTAATTAATTAATTTAATTAATATATATATATATATATATAATATATATATATATATATATCATATTAATATATAATAAATGATTAAATAAATATTAATTAATTAATCAATATAAATATCACATATTTATTTCATCATGCATTTAAATCATATAAAAATGCATATCTCTCTCTTAGTCTGTAGTTTTAATATAAATCTAATTCATATAAATTTCACTCTATAGTTTTTATATGAATCTAATTCATATTAATTTAATATTGAATCTTATTCAAATATTATTCTTTCATATTATATAGTTTTAATTATAAATCATATTTATAATTAACTGTATACTATATCATTTCATTATATTGTATACTTTATATTAATCCTTATTTATATAAAATTTCCTAAAATAATTTGAACACTTCAAAGAATTCTAAAATTTCCTATATGATAGAGTTATTAGAAAACTTCAGTGAGAGATTAATAACATATACCATACGTTATTCTTAGCTCTCACGTCCTTAAGAGTTCACAGACTGGATCTAAGCGGTACTTCGTGTCACCCTATGACCAGAAGAATTGTGTGAAATAAGTCAATTTATCCAACTGAGGCGGAGTGACCTCCATACGGAAAGTATCTTTTAGCTTAAATCTAGATTTCAGTGAATAAGGAGAAGTTATTCGAACAGAAATCAAGTATACGATTTTGACTGCCACGTCTCCACATAGTTTACACCTTGAGATTTATATGATGCTTCATGTCACCCTGAGAGTGACCTCCATACGGAAAGAGGATGTATGAGTCAATAACAAGGTAAACGGAGGAAGTAGTTCATAGTAAGCGGGTGAAGGAAATGTGTTAACATATCCTACGGTCTATTCCGTTAGTTTGGACCGTGAGATTCCTATGTTGCGCCTGCCAGTTAGCTTTAAGCGGCCCTTTGCTAGTCGTTTAACGACGGCTATCCCCACGGAGGATTGTAACATAGGATTCGGAAAAACTCAAGCTCTAGAGATGGATAAGATTTCTTAGGTTCATTCTCAACCTTGACTTTCCACTTCGGTGGCATAGTTGGGCCGACCTCTGACGTCTGAAAACAGAGGGTTACACTTACAAAATTATTAAGTGTTAATCATTTCTGACCAAAAGTGGTACCTAAATGACTATCGAAATATGAGTTATTCTGAAGATAGTATTTAGTTAAGAATATCTTGATGTAGTATCGTTGCAAAAGAATAATCTTGGGTACATTATGAAATTGCTAAAACTTGATTGGATTTAAAAGCAATTCACTTATAGAATTTGTTTATAATTTCATAATGACGAGTTCAATAATACAATTGTTGGCATCAGATAAACTCTTCGGGGATAACTATGTGACTTGGAAATCAAATTTAAACACAATACTTGTGATACATGATTTGTAGTTTGTCTTAATAGAGGATTGTCTTCCCATTCCTAGCTCTAATACAACCCGAACTGTTCGGGATGTTTATGACAGATGGGTCAGGGAAAATGATAAAGCTCGTGCTTATATCCTCGTCAGCCTAATGTCTTGGCGAAAAAATATGAGGATATGAGTACTACCAAAGAGATTATGAAATCTCTGCGGGGGATGTCTGGACAACCGTCCTTCACCCTGAGGCATGATGCCATCAAGTACGTTTACAATAGCTGCATGAAAGAGGGGACCAATGTTCGTGAACATGTCCTGGACGTGATGGTCCACTTTAATGTGGCAGAAGTAAATGATGTTGTGATGGATGAGAGAAGCCAAATTGGTTTTATTCTAGAATCTCTTCCAAAGAATTTTCTACAATTATGTACAAATGCATTGATGAATAAAATTGAATACAACTTGACTACTCTGCTGAATGAGCTGCAAGCTTACCAGACAACGTTGAGAACAAAGGGTCTGGAGTCAGAAGTAAATGTTACTACGGTTGAAAAGAGAGGAACGTCCTCTAAGCTTGATGTTGTCTCCTTTTCGAAGAGTAAGAGTATTCCTGTGAAGAATGTTAAAGGGAAAGGAAAGAAGAAGCTTGCTGGAAAGAAAGGCAAAGAAAACGCTGCAGAGAAAGGGAAATGTTTCCACTGCAATGAAGAAAGGTACTGGAAGAGAAACTGCCCTCAGTATCTTGATGAAAAAAGAGTAGAGAAAGGTAAACAGGCTAACTAGTTCCTGGAGACCGTTTGCTCAGCTCAGGCTAACTAGTTCCTAAAGGTACTACTTTTGTAAATCTTGTAAATAACAAATTGTATATATTTTTGTGATAAATGAAATGTTTATTTTTAGAAATTATGTTTGTTCTAGCAACTTATGTTAAAGAATCAAATTGTTAAAAGTCATTTGCAAATATTTAGATATTTAAATGGCTAGATAAAAGTATATAAAGTTTAAAGATTTCTAGATTTGACTATTAACGAAGATTTGTTAAGACAGGTCAGACACGTCTTACTCAAAGTGTTGAGAGTACCTCAAAGTAGTGGGAGGAAAGTGTGCTTCCTGGCCATTATTGAGAATAATATGCAATCCCATATAGTTTATTTAAAAGCCTATTGTATACTGACATGTTTACAATGATTCTCTCGGCTAAAGTGTTTGAGAATCACCTAGTAGAACTAGGAATACCAGATAAATAACCTAGGACAAATGGGAGAAATATCGGGTATGGGATACCGAATGGTAAACCATGGGTATAAGATGCCTTAGTTTATTGTATTTCTCTATAAAACTTAGAAACTCAGTCTTATATATCAAATATATAAGTTACCACTGGAGTTTTAGTCCAAGTGGGAGTTTGTTTGGTTTTATGTCCTAAAACTCGTGGTTTGTAAATAATGGAACTTATTCTGAAAAATTCAATAAGGTGTTGTTGAATAGATGTTTTGTTTATGAGAAATCCAATAAACCTAAAAGTCCCTTGACTATTGGATGAGTACTTGAACTTTATGTGGAGACATAAAGGTGGATCAGGTTCGAGTAAATAGTCAAAATGATCTATAGTACATGAATAAGGTTGGGTAACACTATTGGATGTGGCTTGCTTTGTAGTTGTTACAAAGAGTTGTAAAGTGCTACAAACGAAGTGATCCTAATTTGTTCATGTTGGGACATAAGAAGTGGGGGTGTCCTTATGCAAAAGGGTTTGTACAAGATCAGACCACGAAATCAGTCACTCTTACTTTATAACGTCTTTACTATTTAAGACTAACTATTTCAAAGCGATGACCTAAGTAACTTGACCTTAATCCTGAGCTAACTATGAACTCCTATTTATTTGGAATTATCCTTAGATTTGCATAGATAAGGGTTGGCTCAACAGCGTCGACTCAATAACCTTCCATTTCAGGGGTAAAACCGAATAGATAGCTGGGGACATAGGGTACAAGATGGAATTCACTCTTACCCGCTTTTAGGAATAGTAGAAATGTTGTTCCCTTAAGTGATGATTCTGGATCTTGAACAAGGGGCCCTGCCCTCTCACGGGCCCAAGAGGGACTCGGTTTTGTTGATTGGATCATAAAACAATTGTTCATTAGGGGATCAGTGAGAACTTAAGGAACAAGAGGTGATTTCGGGGGTAAAACAGAGATTCGACCCAGCCACTATTATGAACAACCTATGAAGGGTTGACTTACTAATCATGGTTATATCGAGTGGACATAATATATCTAGAGTGAGGGGATTTCAACTATGGATTTTAGTGGAGTGATCCATTAGTTAATGAATGGGGGTTAGATCGGTCTAATGAGTTTAGCCGATTAATCTTGGATCGTTGGAGTTCATGATCTATAGGTCCACGAGGTCCCCTTACTAGCTCGAAAATGGATTAGCTCTAGAGTAGTGTGATAAGTTAATTTGAAACGTTCAAATTAGAATTAAACGAAATTGGAGAATTTATATTTAAATATGATTTAAATATATGAAAATGAAATTGTGTAAAATTAATTTAATATTGGGTATTAAATTAATTAGAATTATTTAAATTGTTTAAATAATTATTTATTAATTTTAATAGAAAATTAATTTATGAAATTAATTTGTAAAATTAATGAATTTTGATTTTAGAAATCAAATATGATTTAAAAATCAATCTTGAATTTTGGAAATAGAAAATACACAAAAGAAAAATTTGGGTTTTTCCAATTCCATCTTCAAGTAGCTCACTAACAACCCACCATCTTCAAGCTTCATTTACTCCAAGCATGAGCTGCATCTCATGCAGCTTTTCTCTTTGCATGATAGTCTGCAATATATTGAAGAGATTGGAGTGAATATGAGGCAATGCAATCGATAGAATTTAAACTGAAAATTCGTGTGAAGAAAGTGTTCTTCATTGGGT
Source organism: Benincasa hispida (assembly GCF_009727055.1). Lineage (NCBI taxonomy): Eukaryota > Viridiplantae > Streptophyta > Magnoliopsida > Cucurbitales > Cucurbitaceae > Benincasa > Benincasa hispida. The sequence continues at coordinate 26,165,417 of NC_052360.1, forward strand.
TGCTGCTGTGAGCATTCTCCAAGTTCCTTTTGATTCTAGCTTATTTTGAGTCCCACAACTCAATCTAGAGTACTAAGAGAATAGTAGGGAAGATCTTCTGGTGGTTTGCACAAAGACTTTGAGGAATTAGCTACTGGAAATCGAGTTTTCAAAGGTTCTTCAAGGGTATGTCTTTAGACCCATTAAATTCTACTTGAGCATGCTTTCAATTCTGCCAAAATTAATCAATTAGAATGCTTATCGATCCTCGTCACTTCCACTGCGTGCTGCTACCATCCAGTAGTTACAAAGAGAGATCAAAACATTTTGTGGTCCGGTCTTCTACAAACTCTTTGTACAAAATACCTCTACTTACATGTATCCACATGAACGATTTGGATCAAATCGTTTGTAACACTTACAACTCTTACACTTACAAAGTAGGTCTTATTCGCAATGTCACTAGGATAAGGCACCAAACTTTATCCATATATTGCAGACTTTTTAGGTTATTACTTGAACATGATCCACTTATATGTCCACCACATATTGTTCAAGCTACATAAAATAACCTTGGATCTTAGTTTATTGGATTGAGTTAATGTGTTCTAAATGTGGAATAAAATACTACTTATTTACAAATTATAAATTACAAGATCCACGAGATTTAGGACACTAAATCCAACAATATGTTGCTTCAGAAGCAACTTCTTGGTCAAAGATTTCATCTGTAGAGACTTTCCAACTTCAACCAAATACCAACGACAGTTTCTTGATTTGCAACCTTTATGATGACATCATCCGCCAAACGTAGCATGATAGTCGAATGAGTTTTCTCCTCCAGAGTCTTCCATTGTTCGTCATTCATGGGTGCCTTCTACGACTTATCAGTCAGTGGCATCCATAGCCTCTACTGCTTCAAAGATCACATCTTGATATGCATAGACCGAAACTATTCCTCTTGGTGAATTTGATGATTTTCATGTTTACGGTAGACATCTTTGTTTGTAGAATGGATGTGAAATTTCAAGCCCTAACGATTAGATTCTAATAGCAATTTGTTATAGAATCGACAAACAAAGAAATAGAAAATGTAAAATAGGAGAGAATGACACAGAGACTTACTTGGTTCACTAATAGTGTGTTAACTATGCCCACGAGCAGAGGGAGAACAAATTATTATTAGAGAGAATAATACGAATTACAGCAAAAGCGTTGACCAACTCTGGCCGCCACCTCGGTGATCGTCATAGACTAACCTGAAGCCACCACCTCGGTAACCGTTGTCGGCCCACCTCCTACTGCCACTGGCCAACTTCGACCACCATCGACCAACCTCAGACAGCCCCCTTCCCTCCACATTTGCAAAATTTTGACCACCAACTCTGTCAGCCAACCTCAGACTACCACCTCCGGCGATCACCCCAACATACCTTGAAAAACATTAATAGAAACACTCTTAGTATAGAACAAACTATAAAAATTTGTATATAAAAACACTTTTAAGAAAGAATTGCAATACATGTGCGGTTTTTTTTTTAATTTTAATGAGTTTTTATAAAAAAAATATTTAAATAAAAATAAGTTTTCGAAAGATATTTTTTTCTAAGTCATCCCATTAGACTACAATTGTATAGTTATATTTATTTAGGCTATATGTGTAGAAAATCCTAATTTAATTTAATAACATTTTTTTTGTTGGTCAATTTAACTAGCTCGAACACTTAAAATCATTTTCTAAACGTAGATGTTTAAAATTTTTAAAACAACTTAACGATCAAATAAAAGCTAAAACTCAAAATTTATGATTTTTTATTCCTCAATATAATTTGATAAAAATATATATTATATATATATATATATAGTTTTTTAATAATTGAATTTAATATTAAAATACTAATTTATTTCAATTTTAAGTTAGCTTATTATGGTAGAAAAAATGGATCATTTTTAAATTAGTTAAAGTGACAAAAATCTGAAATTTTATTTCAAAATCTAGTAAAATTAAAATATCAAATTATGAAAACAATAGATTAAATAAAATTATAATTTTAGTCAAAATCTTTTTAAAGAGTATTATTATCAACTTTTAAGTTTATTTTAAACTTAACTACATTAAAATAATAAGATGAAAAATTTTAACTAATCTAAAATCTAACTAATGACTAAGTACAAGAAAATATTTCACAAACTAAATATTTATAAATTTTTACTTCATTCTCTGACTATTAAAACACAGGTTTCTTAAACCCAACTTCTAAAACCTACACTCTAAACACAAATTTTTTTAAACCCAAACTACTTAAAATTCTCAGGCTTGAAATTCTAACCTACGTGTCAAACGTCTAGACTTTCTGAATCCCAACGAAATAACAACAACAATAATATCTCTCCTATTATTATTATTATATATTATTATTATTATTATTATTATATTATTATTATTATTATTATTATTAAAAATCCTCAAAATTGGATGGTAGTGTCAGGGTCATTTTGTTTGTATAAGTTTGACAGATGGGCAAGCTTTTTGACAGCCCAATTAGAATTAAATATTTGATTGCACTGTTCTTGTTGGTTTATATATATAATTTTTAAAACTTCTTCAATTTCATGTTTGTTAGAATTAAAATTTAGTCCATATGTTACTGCCAGTTTATTGTTGATTTTTCATCCAATTTTTATTATCTATTAGTATTTGTAAATATAAATTTCGAAAACAATTCACATATTATATTTTCTTTAAAAAATTATTTTTGTTATTTAACAAATTTCGATAAAAATTAATTTCAATTGATTACATTTAAAATTTATTAAAATTATATAGACTCAAATGAATATTTAAAAGTGTAAGGATTAAAATTAAAAAAATTTCAAATGACAATGACCAAAATGGTATTCTAAACTATAATATATATTTCTAGCTACATCGAAATATACTTTTAACATGTCTATAAATTAAATACTTGAACGTGATAACTTCAAATGTTTTATTCAAATATTGATTGTTTGTATATATGAAAATAGTTTTGATAAGTTTTTTTAGAACATCTATTTTCATAAAATTGATCCCAAAATTTTTTGAAAAATTGCATTGGGTAGCAAAATATATGTGTGTATTTGCAATCTTGACTTTAATCTTTTAACTTTGTATCTATAGCTACATTCACACAACCATGACTTTAAATTCTCTTTTATGTTCTAAAAAACAACGAGAAATCCACTTGCTTTCATCATGATAAAGGAAAATTATATTTTATAGCATTTTAAGCATATTCTCAAAATTTTTGGCATTTTTTTTTTTCATATTTGCTAATATATCAAAAGTATTATTAAATTTTATTTCATTATTTTGAATAGATTTTCCGTTTTGTTCTATATATATGTGTAATTTCCACTAGCGAATTCTATCCTATTTCTCTATTACATCTCTTTTTTCATAGTTTTTCAATATTTTTTCCTTTAATTTCCTAACATATCGATTTTTTAATACATTCAAATGGTAGAGTACACCAGTCATCTATCAGACATAACTCAACAAGCATATTATATTTTTAACGTATACACTCATTAGTATATCAGATATCATAGCAAATACTTGAAGTAAAACTTGAGTGTATTAACGATGTATGTAACATGAATCAATATTTCAAATGCATCATCAATATATCTTAACAACAATCAATATACAATCAGTAACTTATTCTCAAGTAAAGCATGTATATTCCATTTTATAAGCATGATATTTCAAGTGTCAGTATATGAGATATAAGACAAATGGTGACCAGATGTGCGGTAGTGATGGAGGTAAGTGGCGGAGAGATGGACCGATGGTCGGTGACAAATAGTGTGAAGTTGGTGAAAGAGAGATGTTGGGGGAAAGAAAGATAGAGAGAGAGAAAAAAACGGCGATTGACAACCGACGACGTGCGGTGGTCGACGAAGGTAAGCAGTAGAGAGGTGGAGCGTTGGTCGGCGATAGATGGTGTGGAACAGTGCTAGTTGTTTGAAGAGAGAAGTTCAAGTTTTTTTTTTCTTTTTTTTTTAAAAAAAAAATTATAAGTGTATCATTTTAACTTAAGTGTATCAAGGGATATCAAGTGTATATCGATAATGTATATAAGGTATCAAATATATCAGGTGTATTAGATAAAGTGTTTATGCATCAAGTACTTCAAGTGTATTTAGTGCATCAGATGTATCAAATGTATAAGTGTATATCAAGTGTATCCATATATTTTTTACATTTTCTATTTTAAATCGTGGGATTGGACTTGTTTTTTTGTTTTTTTAATTTTTGAAAAACTAAAGATATGGACTACGGGTCTAATATTAAAAACTTATTTTGCCCCAAATTTTCAAATTCAATTTAAGCATACAACATGTTGGTTCATCTCCTTACCCTTTACTTTCTACATTTTTTTTGTTTGGTTTACTGTAAAAATAAAAAGAAAAATAACATCTTGGAAACAAAGTCAAATTTGACAGAATTTCTTCTCACTAAGAAAGGCAAAAAACAATCTCTTTAAATTTCCATTTTTGCCCATACTGTATAAATAGTTGAGAATAGTGTCTTCTTTTCAATTTATTGAAAAAGTTGGGCATTGTTTGACCAACTTTTTTTTAGTTGTAAATTGTTTACACTATTGAATCAATCTCTATCTTTTTCATCTTTTTGAGTTTGTTTTTCTCATTATTTTGAATGATCAATGATTGTCACTTTTATGTGTCTTGCATTTATGTGATTACGTTTATTTTGAGTCATAAGTACAGAAAAAAGGGGGAAAATTACGATTTCAGAAAATAAAAAGAAAAATTTACACGTTACTATTTGAAGACTTTGCGTACAATTAAAACCAATTTATTTGGACTAAACCGAACATAATTCAATTGACATCCAAGTGTGTTAGTAAAGGTGTTGACAATCAACATGCATAAATAATTAGGATCTTAAGCACTCTAACTATATTAATTTTAGATCTAAAGCATGCAAATTCAAAAACATATAAACAGGAATACAACCTTTGTAGAATCTCTTCTAAGTTTCAAATCCAATTAGAATCTCTTCTCCAATGGCTTGTAGACTATCATAAGATCTTCCTTATTATGACCTTAGATTGAATGATGGAATCCAAAATGAGAAAAAAACTTGATAGAAATTTCATATTGAAGTATATGATTTTTTCCAGAATTTTGAGAGAGTTTTTTTTTCCCATAAAAACTCTTCAAATAAGCAAGTTGCCTACAAAATTTCAACTGATTAATCCTCTATCTTTATAAAAGAACAACATTCATTCTCAATGCACATGAAATTGACACCCAAACCTCAATTATTAAGTGAGTTTTGAGATGTTAGATGATGGATAAGGTGGGAAAAACCCACGTAAACCAAAAATCCATTTTTAATTGATTTTCTCAAAATAAATTTAATTTTAAATTATTGAAATCATAATTTCAAATTAAAATATCAATTCAATAATTAATATAAAATTAATTCTAATAATTAATCTTAAATTAATTTTAAATAATTTAATTAGTTAACTTAATTTAATATCAAATATTAAATTAATGCAACACCTATTCCAAAAAACATGAATCCTTATTCATGTGATATTTAAATCATATTTAAATATTTTTACTTCTCCAATTCGTTTAATTCGATAATTAAACGTCTAATTATATCATATATAATTAATAATTTCCTCAATCCAAATTTGAACGTTTCAAATTCTCTCATCAGGACCTAATGGACCTACAGATCATAAGCTCCAACGATCCGAAATTAATTGGTTATACTCTTTTAACTGAAATAACCAACATTCATTAACTATCGGGTCACTCAACTAAAGTCCAGTAGTTGCATTTTCTTCACTGTAGATATATTTTTGTCCACTTGATTTAACCATGATCAGTAAGTTGATCATTCACAGGTTGTTCATATTTACAACTGGGTCATAATTATCATTTTGCCCCTATAATACATCTTGCTTCTTAAACCTCCACTGATTCACTGATGAACAATTAGTTTATGGTCCTACCAATAATCTGAGTTCCTCTCAGTCATAAAGAGGGCGGGACTCCTTGTTCAAGACTAGGAGTCAGTACTTAAGGGAATAACTTATCTATTATCTCTAAAGTGGGTAGGAGTGAATTCCATCTTGCAAGATTTTGTCTCCAACTATCTACCCCATCTTATCCCTAAAATGAGAAGCTTATGGAGCGGCAATGTTAAGCTACTCTTACCCATGCAGATTAAAGGATAATCTCAAATAAACAAGAGTTCATAATTAGCATAGGGTTGAGATCGAGTTACCTTAGATCATCAGATTGAAATAATCAGTTTTAACAATAAACGACGTTATAAAGAAAAGTGACTATGTCGTGGTCCGGTCTTATACAAGCATCTTTTGCTTAGGATGCCTTCACTCGCATGTCTCCACATGAACGATTTCGGGATCACATCGTTTGTATCAAATACAAAGCATATCACATCCATAGTATTCCCAGGATAAGGTACCCAACCATATCCTTATACTTATAATCCGTTTTAGCTATATACTTAAACTTGATTCTCTTTTATGTCTCTACATAAAGTTCAAGCATTCATGTTATAACCAGGGGTTCATTAGTATATTGGATTTAGGTTATCACAAGTGCAATTTTACATGTTTAATAACAACTTTATTGAATAAAACTCAATAACAATTTTATTACAAATAAAATAAGTTTAAATATTACAAACTGTGAGTTTTAGAACATACAATCCAACAGTTAGAAACTACGAGGCCCATGGTTCGAATTTTCCACCCCTAATTGTACAAATAATAATGATAGTAGTAATTTATTTAAAATGATAAATCTTGCATACATACTTTAACCCTTATGCAAATATTGTCCACGTGATATTATATAGATAGATAGTTTTAAAAAAAAAATCGCATATTAAATGTGTAATCTAAAAAGTGCAAGCATAGCTTGTATTGTCTCGTATTAAAAAATTACAATAACTCATATGAAATTAAACATTCTATTTTATGTTTTTCAGATTCATTTGTGTTTAATGGATAATATGAATTATATCTTTTAGATTATGTGATCCAAACATTTTATATTATGGAAACATCACTTTTATGTTTTCAATATATCTAGAATTTGAAATTTAAATTTAGAATATATAATTATATTTTTAAAAAATAAAAACATTTAAAAATATAGTATTTCATGTCATAAACTCAATTATTTTTAATTAAAATGTGTATTAGGTAATGTAATATGAATTATGTGATCTTATAAAATAATAATTGTACAAAATTTTTAAGATAAGATATGATCATTATTTAATAGTTTATATTCAACTGAATATTTAGTGGATAAGTACACTTAATTTTATGGTTTATAAATATATTATTAAACACATTTAAAATAATTATTTAAATTATAATTTAATTTCCCAATCTATTGCCCAAATACATATATTAAAACATAAAATTAAACTCGATTTTCATTTTTCTTTATTTTTAAATTTATGTTTTCAAATTTTCTAAGTCTCTTACTTATTAATATCTGAAATTTTAATGGATCAAATTATTAATTTAGAATTCTAATGGATTCCAAGGTATGCAAAATTGAAGAATAACAGTGATGCATTTTTTTCATAGTTTTCAACCAACCTTATATATAACACAAACCATTGTACTAAAAAGAGAGAGAGAGAAAAAAAAAACCATACCATTATAAAAGCAAATTGTTATGAAACTAGTAAAGAAAGTTTGACCCAACGATAATTGACATGACATTTTTATAAAGGTCGAAAATTTGATTTCTCATCATCCTTGCAATTGTTGCAAAAAAAAAAATGATCCGTTATAAAAATTAAATAATAATAATAATAATAATTTTGTAGCCACTACCAAAAAAAAATGATATAATGGAAAAGATATTATAGGTAAAGGAGATTTTGAATTATTTCAATATTTAGAAGTAATATTTCTCTTTTGAATTAATATTCAAAATTAGTGACCATTTTTTTTTTCTTATTTATTGAACCAAAATAGACAATCCCACATTGGATAATCAACATCAACCAACAGAAACTCCATTTCCACAGTGTTTGAAGTACCCTCTCATCTACTTTGTTACGTTGATATTTCCCTTTCAATGAACAAAACCTCTTAACCCTCCAAAATTATTGGCTACTAAGAGACAAGTGAAATTAATCTCAAAACCCCAAATTTGATGTGACAAAGATCTCACAAACGCATTGTTCAAGACAAATATTACACCTTAAACAAACATTGTCCCATAATGTATGTTTTTCGATGTCTTTAAGAATAATAGACGTGTTCAACATTTTCATTATATTTATTATACCCTAAAAACTATTTCAACTCGATCAAATTCTCCTTTTTCTCCAAAGGTAGTTATTAACTTTGTGTAATTGTTGAAAAGTTGTACCATATGTGTGTTCTATTTAGCAAGGTACCATGTATGTGGGAAAAAAAAAGTTAATTTTGTAGCAACTTTCATGACAAATAAACAGCAAAAAGAATCTCAAATCTTATAAGTAAATGATTATTTAAGTCCCGTTTGGTAACCATTTTATTTTTTAAAATTAAATCTATGAACACTACTTCTACTCCCAAATTTCTTTCTTTGTTATCTACTTTTCACCAACGGTTTAAAAAACCATACCAAATTTTGAGAACGAAAAAAATAACTTTCAAAATGTTGTTTTTGTTTTTAGAATTTGGCTGAATTCAGCCATTGTATTGAAGTAAAATGCAAATTATTGTAAAAAATGTGAATGAAATAGACTTAATTTTCAAAAACAAAAACAAAAAATCAAATGGTTTCTAAATGGAATAATAATAATTTATTTCTTCTTTTCTTCTTCCAATTCTAACTTTAGAATTTGTTTCAATTCAATTGAATCGTTATTTTTTCCCCTAATGTTTAGAGTTATACAATCATAAAACAAATTAATTGTGCTTGTTCTCACATGAGCTCTAATTTTGAAGCTCCATTAATAAACAAATAGATCTTAATTTTCTTTTTAACAAAACCCTTAAAAAAAAAAAGTTTAAGTTATACCGAGTATAACTCAATTGACATATAATATATATTGGCGATCAAGATTTGATTTAAATCTGTCCCCGAACTCTCATTGTGTACTTAAAAATAAAAAAAAATAAAAAAATAAAAAAAACTTAAAAGAAAGTTAGATAACGGTCTGAAACTGATCGACAAATTTTTTTGCATAATTTGTGTATATAAAACTAGAAACGTACACATTTAAGTCCAAATGTAAATAAGGAGATAGTACCTTTCATTTATTCTTTCTTGTACAATTTATTAATAATGCAATTCTTTAAACCATTTAATAGAAGAAACTAAATAAAAGAATATTTTTTAGGTCAACAATTATTTTGAGATTGAACGATGGATCTTTTAAATAGCATTCATTGAAATGTGTTTGGATGGTCTACAAATTTACCATAAATAATTTGGAGCATATTATATAGTATGCTTGTTGGTGAAATTTAATACAATGAATTGGGATTTACTAGGGACTGCTTTTGGTGGTCCACACATTAATTATTTCCCTTTCTTTTCTTTTCTTTTTTTCTTTTTTGGACTCTTTCTATTTTCTCTTTTTTTTCTTCCGAATCTTAGATCTTGTGTTGACTTGCTTCCCTCAGCCATCCATGCCATTTTCTAAAAGTGGGATTATAGTGAATAAAAAATAGAAATAGGATCTTTTTCCTTTGGAGAGACATTTTATTTTTAAAAAAATAAAAATAAAAATGTTATATTATTCATAAAATCTTTACTTTTATATTTAAAAATGTCCCTAAATTGACGTTTAACATATTCCGTTCATCTACTAAATATAAAATTGATGTTTTTATTATTAATACGGTAAACTCTCAATTATATGAAATAGATTTTTAAGATTTTTTTAATAAGTCAATGACTTATCAAAGTAATTTTGAAATTTTCAAAACTTAAATTTAGTTATCTATTTAATAATCTAGAAGATTTAGAAATTATTAGGCATAAATTTTAAAATTAGGCACAAATTTGAAATTAAAGTTTAAAGGTTAAAACTTGTAATTTAATCATGATAATATTTTATTTGAATGGGAACACAAAAATGACAGATGTCTACAAATATTTTCTTTTAGGTTTTAGTCTTTTTATGGTCCAACAACTTCACATTTTTTAGTTTATTTTGGACTTTACATTTTTCAATGTTGTGTGTATATATAAAGATTAATGACATTCATAATATATTCTTGATAGTTGACATTGCTTATGATGAAATAACTCAACACACAAAATATGTAATTAAATTTTTTTTTTTGGTCTAATGATAATTTTATTAATACTAGATATGATATAAACGCTTGATATGTGATATATTCATAGTATTAAATTTTCATAGATATTTTCACTTTTCTATAGGTTTGATATCGACATAAATGGGTGAATCGATATTTATATTATATCACAGAAAAATCCACGAAATACAAAAAATAAGCATCAAAATACCGCTAATATAATTATAATATAAATAATAAACATATTTACTTATTTGAAAATACTAAAAGCTTTATTTACTAATTTAAATTTTTTATTTTTATAATTTTTTCAGAAATATCCATCAAAATCAATATTTTATCGACATTTCTATCAAAATTTTTATAAAATTAAGATCTTGATATTTTCGTCAACGTCAATATTTTAAGTCATGATTTTATCTAATTTCAAATACTTGTTTAAACGAGCATTCATAGAACGATATTTGAATGAATATTTTCTGTATATTGATTTTAGATTTAGATAGAGAATTTATACGAAAGAATGATTAATCAATTTCCTAATCTATAGTATTAATTTATATATGCAGTATGCATAAATTAAGACTTAAATATGGCAACAGAATAACATAAATGATATTTGGTAATTAAGTTAATACAAAAATTAGAATTTAGAGGTTAAAATATAATGCTTGGAGATTTAATTATCAAAATAGAATATGCAGTTCAAAAGCTAAGAAACAAATTGTCGATATCTTTCCATATTCTAAAATATTTATGCAGAGTGATATTTTTCTTAATGAATCATTAAAGAAAAAGGAAAATTAAAAATAGTTTGTGGAATGCAATAAAATAAACTTTTTGAGATCAGCTAGCTTTTGATGACGTCATTTATTTATATAAAACTTTAGACTCAAGCATTTGGTTTTGGGGAAACTACAATTGGATTTGTGAAAAAAAAAACGTGTGACAAACGAAACCTTCATCTTGGAATTATAAAGTTGTGGATTTAGCCTTTCAATGTTGCTTCCATAGATAGATTAATAGGGAAATATATACACTAAAATCGTTTTTTCCCCCTTAAAAAATAGTTTTTTAGGATAAACTATGCTTTCAATATGATATGCATTTTTTCTTGAAAAAATGTTGGGGAGAATATTGTTTTTAGTCTCTAAGTTTTTTTTATTTCAAAGGTCTCATTTGGTAATTATTTAGGATCCGTTTAGTAATCATTTTACTTTTTATTTTTGTTTTTAAAAATTAAGCCTATATCATCCACATTTTTTACCACGATTTGCATGTTTCTTTAAGGGCATGTTTGGGAGTGATTTTAAAATGGTCAAAATCACTTTTGTCATTTTTAAAATCATTCGAAAATATACTTTTAATCACTCAAAATTAATTTAGTTTTCAATTTTACACTTCTAAATGCAATTTTCATATCGTCAAAATTAGTTTTGGAAGATTAAAAACATGTTTCACGGTGATTTTGAAAATGACAAAAGTGATTTTAGCCATTTTAAAATCATTCCTAAACATGCATTAAGTATAATGGTTGAATTCTTAGCCAAATTTAAAAAACGAAAACAACTTTTTGAAAGCTACTTTGTTTAGTTCCCAAAATTTGGTTTGTTAAACCATTGATGAAAAGTAGATAACAAATGAAGAATTTTGAAGGTAAAAATAGTGTCCATAGGCTTAATTTTCAAAAACAAAATGGTTACCAAACGAGCCTTTAGATTTAGATTTTTGTTTTTGAAAATTAAGCCTATAAACACTATTTCTACCTACAAGTTTCTTCCTTTGTAATCTACTTATTTTGAAAATTAAGCCTATAAACACTACTTCTATCTACAAGTTTCTTTCTTTGTAATTATCTACTTTTTTCTAATAGTTTAAAAACTAAACCAATATTTGAAAACTAAAAAAGTAGCTTTCAAAAACTTATTTTTGTTTTTAGATTTTGACTAAAAATTTAACTATTATACTTAAGAAAGATGCACGTCATTGTAAGAAATTAGAGAAAATAGGCTTAATTTAAAAAAACTGAAAACAAACGAAATGGTTACTTAATAGTGCCAAAATGTTACACATTTAATCCTTAAATTTTAAAATATTACAATTTTATTATTGAGATTTGAGTTTTATTTCAATTCGGTCCCTATGTTTCAAGATTTTACATTTTTAATTTCATTTTTCATTAAATACTCACTTTCGATCAATCAAGTCAATGCCTCTAAATTAATTTAAAATAATTATGAAATAAATTTTAAGTTTAATTTTAAACGTGATAAAAAATAGTGAAACTTAATTAATCATAATAATATTAATTATTTTTAACTTATTAACATACATTAAAACTAAAGACAAAAAAAAGTGTATTTAAAAAAAAAAAAAAAGAGGTTAAAAGTATAAATCTTAAAATCTAAGGACGAAATTGAAACAAAACTCAAATGCCAATGTTGAAATTGTAACATTTTGAAGCTTGGGACTAAATTGAAATCGAACTCAAAACCTAAGGACTAAATGTGTAACATAACTTAAGGACCAAATAAAAACTATACCCAAAATTTAAGGATCAAAAAGTTATTTTTTCTAAAATTGTATAATATTGTAGATTTAATATTGGTGCAATTGCTCAACCTACCATGTTGCATCACTTTTTATTAGTCAACTAGTGGTCAAATTAATGTAGAATTATGTAAAAGCATTTTTCAAACCTTCAAAGATATTTGTATAGAATTACAACCTCAAAATTTGTCAGTTTATTACAAATATTATAATAAAATAGATGTTCATGCATAAATGTCTTAAAAAAACCATGTGTCTTCGTGCATATCATCCATGTATCTTTATACATGTTGGTCATGTGTCTTGAGATTATTCATGCTTAGTGTCCATGTAATACTACATCCAATTTATCAAATGGCCTATAAATAGTAACATTTGGTGGAATTTAAAAGGTATGCACATTGATGAGAAAATTCAGTTCATATTTTCATTTTAATTTCCATATTTTCCTATCAACATAATTTTGTCATTTTTTTATTTTTTATTATATTATATTTTTTCGATTTTTGTGTTCCCATTGTGCCTCGTTTGACTCCTCAATTTTAAACACATTATCAGCAGAGCTTCTGTTGTTTCCCCCACTTAAGGTAGGTCCTAAAGGTAGGTCAATTTTTCCCTCTTTATTGTAATTAATAAAAAAAATTGCATTTTTGGTATATATTAAATTTATAATATAAATACAATTTTTTGCAATAGTTACCATGACAAATCTTATAAAATTAGAATTCGCAATCATTGACATTAATGGTAACAATTATTTATCATGGGTGTTTAATGCCGAAATACATCTGGATGCTGCCTATGAACCTGAGAGAAACAATGAAAGAAGGAAATACAAAGACCAGTCAAGAAATAAAAAGGCATGATTTTCCTTAGTCATCATCTCCACGGGGGATTGAAAAAGGAATATCTAGCAATAAAAGATCCCCGTATCTTGTGAAAGAATTTGAAGGAAAGATATGATCATCAAAAAATTGTTATTCTTCCTAAAGCTCGTTATGAATGGATGCGTTTGAGGCTTCAGGATTTAAAATCAGTAAGTGATTACAACTCCACATTATTTAAAGTTGGTTCAAAATTGTTGTTATACGGAGAAAGAGTTATTGATGCAGATATATTAGAGAAGACATTTTCTACATTTCATGTCTCGAATATACTCCTACAGCAGTAATATCGAGAGAAAAGTTTTAAACAGTATTATAAACTAATTTCATGTCTTCTCGTGGCTGAGCAAAATAATGAGTTATTGATGAAGAACCACAAATCTTGACCAATTGGAACAACATCATTTCATGAAGTGAATGCTATGAATTTTAATAATTGTAGCCGAGGTCGTATCCGTGGTCGAGGAATAAATAATATTATTTTCATGGTGCTCGTTCTAATCATCCAAATTTCAAAAGAACCACGTGAAATGATGATCATAAAGAAAAAATTCCACAAGATAAGAATTCATGAAATATTGAACATAAATGCTTCCAATACGGAATGACTGGGCATTTGTCATGTTCTGTTAAATGTCAAAATACTTAGTTGATCTCTATCAATCTTCACGGAAGAAGAAAGAGAAAAACGTGGAAGCAAATTTTGCCTATCAAGATAATGACATATTTAACTCATCCAATATGAAAAATCTAGATGTGACGGACTTTTATTAATCTCTTAAAGACAAAATCGACACATTTAATGGACTGACAAGTGCTTCTTTTGATTTTGAAAATACCCAGGATTAATATTGTTTGTTTTTATTTATCTATCCTTTCATTTTTTTTAAATTTAAATTTTTATATTTCCATTTTTGTTTATCTTATTGTAATTATCTTCTTCAAATGAAGAATCGTGGATATTTTTCATGAAAAGTTTATAGACTTGATCTATATTTAGCAGACTGTGCAACTACACATACAATTATTACAAGCAAATAATATTTTTTTCAAATTGGCAATGTTAGAAGCAAATGTCAATACAATATCAAGTTCTGAAAATTTAACTGAATGTTTTGGAAAAGAAAATATTATTTTTCCTAGAGGAACAAAATTTAATAATTGACAATACATTGTTCTCTAGTCAATCAAAGAGAATTCTACTTAGTTTTAAAGATATACGTTGCAATCGTTATCATATTGAAACTAATAGAATGAATGAGATAGAGTATCTTTACATCATATCTACTGTCTCAAATAAAAAACATATACCAAAAAAGTTGCTTGCTTTATCTTTTAGATTTTATTATACTCATATACGAGTAATTGAGACATATACAACAATGAACCTGAAGTACATGAATCCAAACATATTTACAATTTGACATGACAGAATAGGTCATCCAGGGTCTATAATGATGAGAATAATTATTGATAATTCACATGGATATCCATTGAAGAGCCAGAAGATTGTTCAATCTAATGAATTATCATGTGATGCTTGCTCTCAGTGCAAATTAATGATTAGGCCACCACTAGTTAAAGTGGGGATTAAATCACTTGTAGTTTTAGAACGAATTCACGATGATATATGTGAACTTATTAACCCACCAAGTGGACCATTTAAATATTTTATGGTATCAATAGACGTATCCAGTAGATGATCGCACATGTGCATATTATCAAGTCGAAGTCTTGCTCAAATAATTAAGTTAAGAGCAAAATTTCCTGATTATACAATTAAGAACATTCTTCTTGATAATGCTAGTGAATTTACATCCAAAGCTTTTGATAATTAGTGTATGTCAATGGGATAAGTGTTGAACATCATGTAGTTCATGTTCATACATAAATGGTTTAGCATAATCATTTATAAAACGTTTGCAATTAATTGCTAGACCAATGTTTATAAGCACACTTAATTATTAATTACTCAAATAATTAAGTTAAGAGCACAATTTTTTTATTATACAATTAAGACCATTCTTCTTGATCATGCTGGTGAATTTACATCAAAAGCTTTTGATAATTAGTATATGTCAATTGGGATAACTGTTGAACCTCATGTAGTTCATGTTCATACACAAAATGGTTTAGCGTAATCATTTATAAAATGTTTTCAATTAATTGCTAGACCAATAATTATGAGCACATTTAATTATTAATTACTCAAATAATTAAGTTAAGAGCACAAATTTTTTATTATACAATTAAGATCATTCTTCTTGATAATGTTGGTGCATTTACATCCAAAGCTTTTGATAATCAGTGTATGTCAATTGGGATTAGTGTTGAACATCATGTAGTTCATGTTCATACACAAAATGGTTTAGTAGAATCATTTATAAAATGTTTGCAATTAATTGCTAAACCAATACTTATGAAAGCTAAGCTTCCTACATCTGTATGGGGTCATGCTATGTTTCATGTTGCGTCACTTATACGTACTAGGCCAGTAGCTTATCATAAGCACTTGTCATTACAATTAGCTTATGGCCATGAGCCAAATATTTTCCGTCTGAGAATTTTTTCATGTGCGGTATTTGTTCTGATTGTTCCAGCATAATGTACTAAGATAGGTCCTCAAAGGAGGTTAGGAATATATGTTGGATATGATTCCCCATCAATCATTAAAGATCTTGACCCTTGACGAGTGATGTACTTACTACATGATTTGCTGATTGTCATTTTAATGAGACAAATTATCTAACATTAAGGGGATAAATTAAGAAGTTGGAAAAAGAAATTACATGGAATGCATCGTTATGATCTCATTTAGATCTCCGTACAAATCAATGTGAACTTGAAGTTTATAAAATAATTCATTTGCAAAATATAGCAAATCAATTACAAGATGCATTTATGATGCTAAGAAAGTAACTAAATCACATATACCAACTACAAATATTTCATCGAAAATTGACATCCCAACACAGCAAGTTGTCATTAATGAGTCTGGGACATGCTAGAAACGTGATAGACCAATGAGTTCCAAAGATAAAAATCCTCGAAAAAAAATTACCAATATTAAAAAAGACATTGCTAATGATGTAAATACCCATGAAGAAATCCTTCACTTAATTAATGAGGAAAGTGAAATACTTAAAGATAATAATGAGATTTCAATAAACTATATCATGACAAGAAAAAGATGAAACCGAACTAATGTAGTTATTGACAACATTTTTTCGTATAATGTTGCTCTTGATATTATATTTGAAAATAAAGATTCTGAACCAAAATCGGTTGAAGAATGTTAACATAAAAAAGATTGGCTTCAGTGTAAGGAAACAATCAAGGCAGAATTAAACTCATTTTTAAAACGTCGGGTTCTTGGACCAATAGTCTGAATACTCGAAGGTGTTAAGCCTGTGGGATACAAATAGGTATTTGTGAGAAAAAGAAATGAAAATAATGAGATCATAAGATATAAAGCAAGAATGGTTGCACAAGATTTTTTCACAAAGACCTGACATTGATTATGAAGAGATATATTCTCTAATGGTGGATGCAACTGCAGTAAGATATTTAATTGGTCTGACTGTGTAAGAAAGTCTGGATATGCATCTTATGAATACAATCCTAACATATTTATATGGATCTCTTGATAATAATATTTATATGAGAACTCCTGAAGGCTTTAAAATACTTGAAACATATAAATCAAGTTCCTAGGAATTGTATTTAATAAAGTTACAGAGATCACTATATGGATTGAAACAATCAGAATGGATGTGGTACAATCACCTGAGTTGATATTTGTTGAAAAAATGATATCAAAATAATCTGACATGTCCGCGTGTTTTTATAAAGAAATCACCAGTAAAGATTTGCTATTATAACTGTGTATGTTGATGATTTAAATATAATTGAAACTCCTGAAAAGTTTTCAAAAATAATATAATATCTTAAGAAAAAAATTGAAATGAAAGATCTCGAAAAAAATTTGCCTTGACTTGCAAATTGAGCATTTAGTAAATAGGATATTTGTTCATCAGTCAACTTATACAGTAAAAATTTTGAAAAGGTTTTATATGGATAAAGCACATCCATTAAACATTCTAATGGAAGTCTTTTCACTAGATGCGAAGAAAGATATATTTTGACCTCGAGATGATAATGAAAAACTACTTAGTTTTGAAGTATTATATCTTAGTGTAATTGGTGCACTTATGTATCTTGCTAACTATACAAGACCAGGTATTGCATTTTCAGTAAACTTATTAGCTAGATATAGTTCTTCTCCAACAAAAAGACATTGGAATAGAATTAAGCATATACTCCGTTATCTCCAAGGAACAATTGATATGACTTTATTTTATTCAAATAAAACATTGGTTATGCATATTCTAGATATTTATCTAATCCATAAAAAGCTAAATCTCAAACAGGTTATCTTTTCACATGTGAAGGAACTGCTATATCATAGCAATCGGTGAAACAAATCATAACGGCTACTTCTTTAAATCATGTTTAAATTCTTGTCATTCATGAGGCAAGTCGAGAATATATATGGCTAAGATCAATAACGCAGTACATTCGTGGAACATGTGGTTTGTCTTCTAGTCAAAATCTTCCAACGATATTATACTAAGACAACACGGCATGCATAGTCCAAATCAAATGAGGACATATTAAAGGTGATAGAACAAAACATATTTCACCAAATCTTTTCTACATTCATGATCTTGAAAAAAACGACGACATCACTGTATAACCCGGCTTATTTACAAAATCATTACCAATTACGACCTTTGAAAAATTGGTGCACAACATTGGAATACGACGACTCAAAAATCTCAAGTGATGTTTCAATAAGGGGAGCAAACATATTGTATTCTTTTAAGAGTTTAAATTATATAAAATAGGTATTCTTTTCCCTTGACTAGGATTCTTTTTTCATTGGGTTTTTTTCTTAGTAAGGTTTTAGTGAGACATACTTCATATATGTAATGAGCATAACATTATAAATATTATAGTAAAATAGATGTCCATACATAAGTGTCCTAAAAGACCATGTGCCTTCGTGCATATCATCCAGATGTCTTTGTACATGGCCATGTGTCTTGAGACTATTCATGCTTAGTAGGGGTGTTCAAATAACCTGATAACCCGAATAATCCAGACTACCCAACCTAAAATATAAGGACTGGGTTGGGTTAGTTTTGTTCTTGGGTTGGATTGGGTTAAGTTAAACTTTTTCTATTTTTGTTGGGTTGAGTTGGGTCGTGGGTTGGCTAAAAAAAATTGGGTTGACCCAACCCAAACCGAATTGTATATATATTAATAAAATATATTAATATATTTCTTTTTGTTTAAGGTTTAATTATTTTGTATGAATTAATTTATGAGTTTTTAATATTTTTCTTGATATTTGTCTTTGTTTAAAGTCTGCAATAAATATCATAGATACTTGGTATTTAGCATTTGAATTTTATGAGATTTTAATTATTAGTCATGCGTTGTAAATAAATTTACATATTTTTAACTAAAAAGAAAAAATAAGTTATAACCCGACAACGATAACCCAACCCAACCTAGCCCAAAATTTAATGATTGGGTTGGGTTAGAGATTTTATTTAGGTCCTTTAGGTTGTCAATCCGACCAATCCAAATTTTCAAGTTGGTCCAGGACGCATCCTCAACCCAACCCATATACGTTCTTAATGCTTAGTATCACATTCTACTTAACAAATGACCTATAAATACAAACATTTGGTGAAAATTAAAAGGTATGCACATTTTTATTTGAAAATCCACTTCATATTTCCATTTTAATTTCCACATTTTTATATTTACATCATTATCATTTGTATTTTATTTATTATTATATTATATTTTTTCGATTTTTGTATTTCTATTGTGTCTCACTTCTCAAGTTTACAGAACGGTTGAAATTTTTTTATAAGTTTATGTTATTTCTTAGAACCAAAGGTTTTTTTCGTTATTTTTTAGAACCAAACGTTTTTTTCACTTACTTAACAAGTGGAAAATATTCCTTTATTAATTTTGTCTTTCTTAACCTTTTTATTTTATTTTATTTTTTTCAAAAAAATCTGTTGTCATCGCCATTTTGCGATATCTTTATCAATAATTTTGTATAATTGAAACCTCAACATTTCATCATCCATCAAGATTCCAAACGTTATATGTTTCGTCAAACACTTAGTCATAGACTCATCTTAATTAGGTAAAAGAATGAAAAAATAGCTAACTTCATGTCAATAATTCATCATAATTATTTTTTTTCTTTTGTAAATAATAACTAAATTTTTAATCATATTTTTCTTGCTAAAGTGAGTAATTTAAATGACATATGAATGTATTAATGATCAACAAGTTTGTAATTCAAATCTCTTAATTCTTTTCCGTGTTATTGAATGTTGTGAATTTATTTTTTTTTTTAAACCCCTCATAATGATATAGGTGGATGGAATTTGGCACTTGTAAGCGAAAAAAAAGTGCATTTACCCTCATATCTATCCAATATATATTCTGTAAGCTTTTCCTTTTAATTAGTCAAGAAAACTCAACTAATGGGTTCTATATCAAAATCTTATCCTCTCCAAATCAAATTCCTCAACAAAGATTGTCCTGTTAGGCTCATGCTGCAAACTTATCAATTGAGTCAAAGTTTTGGCCCTTTCTTTCTTTCATTCTTTCTTTTCTTATAGTTGAAGATATATTTTTGGTTATATACTCTTTATTTTATTTTATTTTATTTTATTCAATATACTTTTAAATATATAATTGTTCAATTTTAGTTATATATTTAAATATCGTAAGTTTTTATATTTTCGATAAGTCTTAAGTTCCGTCCACATCAAAATTAATTTTATTGAAATTGATTAAATACTAATATAATAATTTTATTGAAAGATCTAGAAAAACAATATAATTTTGCCACAAATGGGTTTGTCTATATGTGTGTGTAATATATATATATATATATATATACATACTGATCACTATTATCATTATTATCCTCAATTTCAATTAATTAATGAAGTAATCATGATTATCCATCCAAGAAATGAAATGAAATGAAATGAAAGAGCTTTTTAGGTGTACTACTACCTAAAGGTTTATAATTTGATCATCATTGTTTTTTTTGGGCCAATTTCAATCTCTCATTTTTATGTGATGGGATAAAAATGAGATGGGATGGGATTGATGAAACTTTCAACCACATTTATTCTCCTTTTTTCCCTTAATATTAATTATGTCACACTTATTTTATTCCCTTTCTTACGATATGTAAAAATGTGAAAATAAATTGAAGGAAAACAAGAATAAGAAAAAGGTAAATTACTGAGGGTATGTGAATATTCTTAACCTTTTAAGGGGACGATTGAGAGAATTGGGATGAGAATAAGGGTGAAAATAGGTAAAGGATACACATTCTCTTGTTTGGTACGAGTTTTGAAGCTTTAGGTATAAAAATAAACTATTCACATACATTCCTTATACTCATGGATGATATCCATCCAAAAGGGTGAGTTTTCACTCTATCTTCCTTTTTAATACTTGAATTTATTCTTTTATTTTATATTATTAAAATTAATTAATATATGAATATAAAAGCTATAATTTATAAAATTATATTAAATTTTAAATTATAATATTTAAATTCAACTACTTCATATTTATAAATTAATTAATCAATTATATAATAAACCGTAAAGAACAAAGATATTAATACTATTAATTTGTTAATAAATTATATATGTAGTTATTAATTGCCATTTTGATTAATATTTTTTTAGATTATTTTTTAATAATTATAATTAGTTTATAATTGATTAATTACCATTCATTATTTTTTTAATAAAAAAATGTTATATTTAGTTTTTAAACTGATTCCAATTGCATCAAATTATGTAATCAAGTAACTTTAATTATAAATTATTCATTTATAAATATTTGTAATTAATAACTTAATTAATATTATTATTTGATAATTAAAATATTTAATTTTGCTCAAAACCTTGAATTGAATTTATTGTTTATCAATTAATCTTTCAAAATTTTATAGAGGTGTTCTTGATTAATTTTATAAATAAAATACAAAGTTAATTCGTTATCATAAAATTTTGATGACAATCTCATGTATCAATCTTATTCCCATTTTTTTATTCTCAAGTTTACTTAATTCCTAGACATCTTTAAAATCATAAATCAAACTACCCTAATAAAAAAAAATCATCTTGGTATAGTTTTCATTTGAATTTGATTTCAATGAATATTGGTCTTCTTTTAACTATTTCAGTAGCTTTTAGGTATGAAGAAAAGCAACAAAAGCGATATTATATGGGCTATTGAAAACTTTATTCCGTCTTTTTTAATATAGACAAATCAAACAAATATCTGTCACAGAGGATTTTCTTACATTTACAAAAGAGAAATTATTTCAAATAGTAAAATTGTTGAAAATATTTATAAGATATAGTAAAATTTTAGAACCATCAATAATAGACGCTGATAGACACTGATATACTTCTATCATTGTCTATCAATGTCACCGATAGACATTGATAGTTTATCAATATCTATCAGTATCTATCATTCGCAGTCCTAAAATTTTATTATATTTTATAAATTTTTTTTTTTGTTCATTTTTCTATATTTGAAAATAACCCTTTACAAAAATCCGTCTATAGTTAGTTGTTATTTAACGAGATGCATTGATCTAATATTATATTCTAATTAACTATACATAGTTTTACTGTCACTACCAACTTTAATCTATTAGTCAAATTTTTTTTTTTACCAGATACACGAAATCACTAGCTCTCACAAACTTTCAAGTCCATTTGTGAGATTATTATGCAACTTTTCATTATAGTGACAAGCTCGATTCTTGATATAAATAATGATTAGGGTATAGTTTATGAATAGTATTTTGATTGTTATGGACCATTAATTTGTCATAATATACATGATATATATCAAATTAATTAAGGAAAGACTTCTGATTAATAAAATTTTTGTTCATAAACAATGTCTTTTATGATTGTTATATCTGTTCCTAATAGACATTGTGGTTTGTGACATAATTTCAATCTATCTTCTCAGTTTGGAAATTGTTCGACAAATGCAATGGTTCGAGTTTTTTTATAAAAAAAAAAAAAAAAAAAATTGGCAATATTTACCTACCATATTATTATTTATTGAATTTTTCTATAACCACTCATAATAAAGTTTGTCAATTCTCTCTTGGCTTTATTACATTTCCATACTTTTTTTTTAATAATAATATATAACAAACGTTTTTTTTAAAAAAAAGATTGAGGATAGTTCAACCGACATAAAATGTAAGTTAAATATCATTAACCAAAAGGACTAAAGTGAGCTAAAAAATAAAACTTTTTAATTCAGCAATTGTGCAAGTAGGAAATTTGAAACCTTGAATAAGATAATTGTGTATGTCTTATCTACTTAATTATACTTTGATTCAGCTAAAAAAATCTAGTAAGAGTTTTGAATAAGTAAATCTTTGTATTTTGGGTTTACTTCATTTTAGTCTTTGTAGTCTCAATGGACCAAATTTAATTTTTATATTTTTAATAAATTTTAAGTTTAGTCTCTTAAATATTTTTTTATATAAAAGTTTGTTAAATAATATTACTAATAATTTTGCAATAAATTAAAAGAAACTATGTGAATTTAATTTTCAAAATTTATAAAGGGAATACAAGTATAAATTAAGACATTTGTAAAAAAATCAACACCAACTAGATAATTTAAGATGGATTGAAAATATAGAAACTAAAATTAGACATTTAGAATATTAAAAAAAAAAAGATTAAAATGATATTTACACCAACCTAGTATTTACTTGTTTCTAAATAAAATAAAATAAATAGGGAATAATACTAAGAATAGAATAAATGAGAACAAAATGACCCATATGAGAGTTCTTTTTATTCTAAATTTTTTTTTAAGCTAGGGACTTAAATGGTTGCATTTTTAAAAGGTAAAAGATTCCCATATTTTTTAATAAAAAATAAAAATAAAAATAAAAATGACTCAATTGATTGAATTATTCTATTTGAACTTATTATATAGACAGTAATAAAAAAAAATAATTTTTTTAATTAAAGAAAAAAGAAAGTAGTGGCTATTGGATCTTCTCTTTTTGCTAATATAATTAATGTATAGGTAGAGATAGAGAGGAGATTGATGGTTGATGAATTTTCACATATTTGCATAGTATTCCAAATGGATCACACATAAAAAGCTATGAACATGAAGGTCCCCCCATTTGTGTGAAACAGAAATACACAAAGGAACAATGAAATGACCCTTTGTGCTTAAGGTCACATCTTGTTCAACCCAAATTATTCCATCTTCCCATCCTTTACCATTTACCCTTTGCTATAATCCCCTCATTCTTTCCTCTATTTGCATCTTTGTCCTTCCTCTTTTTCCCCAAAGACCCAAATACCCCCTCCAAACAAATTATGTTCTTGGTTCCCTCGTTGTCTCGTGTGTTCTTACATTCTTGTCGATTCATCACTATATGTCCAAAGGCTTCCATTTTGGCATCCATTAGTAAATCCGTTAATCTTTGTGGGTCTTTTTGGTTTAAAAACATCTAAACAAGTATTAATTATCAGCAACTACATAGTTTCATGTTAGTCAATAATGTCCATACCACACGTTAATTTTTAGATATACTGAATACCACTTGTTAACCGTAATCATCATTCAAATTGGTATAGCAAATTAAGATCGAATTTTTTTTAATTTTAGGGACGATTAGCACTTGACAGTGTTAATTGGTCCATACACTTTTAGCTCCTTTTATTCAATCCCATAATTAGAATTTTTTATAGGAAAATGAAAGATATTAAACTTCTTTACATATATCATCTTTTATGGAAATTAGGGTTGTTCAAAAAATCCAATCAACCTCACACACATACATACATACAATAATTTTATTTATATACTATTTTTATTTAATTTTATGAGTATTTTGGATGGTTTATTCTTCAACACTTCCTAAAAATAAGTTTTTAGCACCATGGAAAAAATTCATAAAATTAATTGAAATTAATTTTAATTCAATATGTGAAAATATTTAAATAGATTTTTTTTTTTATCTTTTTATATTTTACTTATTTTTAGAACAAAAAATTAAATCAATGATTCGAGTAACCCATGCCACCTCAACCCAAATGTTTGGATTGGGTTGAGCTGGATTCATTGTCTAATAAGGGTTATTTGACTTGAGAAACTTACTAACACAAATAATTTGATTGAGTCTAAAAGGTCCTTTGACCCAACTCTATCCAATCCATGAACACCTTTAATCGAAATGGAGGTACAGAGTTGTCTCATTCTTTTCTTATTTATGTCTCTTTTGCTCTTACCAAGTTGTTGGTTCAATTTTTTTTCAATTTAATTATTTATCAATTTAAACATAGCTTCACAATGGAGGCATATTTGCAGCTCATCTTTGGGAAGACATTCTGAACTTATCTTTATGGTGTTCCAAAAATGTTCTCTTTTGTAATGATGATATTGCTAGTATATCTCTTAATCGGAGGGTTTTCCTTTAGTTTACTCTGATTGAACTTTAATGAGTTTATCTCAAACTCTCTCTATATTTTCGATTGTTGATCAATGATATTTTTTCGTTCTAGAGTGTGATAAAAGGTGTTATAGATGTGTCAACCTAATTGAGATATCTCAGTATATTTGTTGATCGTTCGTCTTGTGAATATTTAAAAAAATCAATTTAAACATATTTTAGTGAATAATATATGTTTTAAATTGTAGAACTAAATAAGTTATTACCTTTTATGTAAAAAAAGGGTTTTTTATCTTGACAAATGCATCCAAGGGTATAATGGTAATTGAACAAACAACAAAAGTTCATAAAGGAGTGGAGAAACATGCAAAGGAAATATGCGACAATTAAGAAGGGGATCCTTGGAGGATGCTTTCGAATATTTATAATTAATTAATTTGGAATAAAATAATAATAAACAAATATAAAAATATCAGTAGTTGTTTGGAAATAATATTAAACAATTATTTCTCGTCTTTTTTAAAATATTTTTATTTGTTTGTTTATACCAAAAATAGTTTTGGACAAAATATATATATTTTCAAACTAAAAATAGTTTTGGACAAAATATATATTTTTTCAAACTAAAAACTTTGTATTTGAAAAAGACTTTCTCAAATATTCTTAAAAATTACAAAAGAAGGGAAAATAAAGCATCGGAAAGTGTTTTCAAAATAACCTTTTATTTTGTAGAACATTTTTTTAAAAAGAAAAATACTTATAGTCAATTTCTCTATATCATTTCTTAGTATTTTTAGAATTAAAAAAGTAATAAAAAGTATGTGGAAAAAAAAAACATGATAGAATTAATTTTTCTTGTTTTTAAATGTGCTTTTATGAATCACAGTTTTTATATATAAAATTCTTAATATGGAATGTTTTTTAAGAAAAAAATCAAGGTATAGAGGAAGATTTGAGATCAAAGTATATATAAAATACATTTTTTTTTCTTTTACCAGATGTAAATTTAAAAATAAAATTATTTATTCGTCGTTTGCAAGATCTTTACTAACACTATTTTTCTATTTAGTTGTAGGTTACAAAATAGTGTTACTCTTACAAAATTCAATAAATCAATGAATTATTTAGTTCTTTTTTGTTGTGTTTTGTTTGTACCTTTAACTTCATACTGTGATATCCATTTCTTTTTAATACTATTCCATACATTTATTTTGAAGTAAATTAACCATTTTTGTACTAAATCAGTAATTCTATGTCCAAAGTTTAAAAAAAAAATGTTAAATTAAAAAATTAGTTAATTTAATTTTTAAAAAGATTAGAATTTAATTCCCATCGTTCAATAAAACCTCATAAATAGTCTCTATTTATGAAGATATTATTAGGGCTAAATTCTAACTTTTTCAAAACCTCCCAAATTTTAATTTGACCAAAAAGATAACTTTGGACATTGTTTTAAAAGTACTCCCATATTTTTTCATTCAAAAGTTCAATGAAACCCTTGATTGTTATAAACTTTTTAAAATTATTACTAAAGTAAAAATATATTAGACAAAAATGATGTCGACGGACCTGAAATAAAAATTGAGACCCAAATAATAATATATGTCACTGTCACACCGTCCCAAATTTCATCTAAATGAATTTCTATTACAAATGTAAGAATAATTGTACATCAACTTTTGGAACAATAAGATTTCTTTTTTAAAAAAGTACAAATTTATGGACACTGTTTTGTAATTTAGAAAAAAGAACCATTAATTTTAACTTTATAGAAAAAAAAAAGTTTACCAAAAAAGAAAAAAAGATTGTTCCAAAAACACATCTTGTTAACAAGTGGCCTTGCCC